>NW_026881622.1:0-35123 GCF_032173495.1 Musca vetustissima | reverse complement strand
AATTAACCAAATTAAAAAAAAAAACATACAACAAAACAAAATCAGACAATCAATCACTTATTACATAACAGAACAATATGTGGTAGGTGGTGTAATTGTCAACGAAGTTAAGAGTTTTGTTTTGGGGAAGTAGTTACAACTCAGACATCGATTTGAATAATTATCACATTTAAATTATTTGGTTTAAGTAATTCGGAAGTAATTTGTTTTTACGATCTAAATAAAAGTATTTAAGTTAATTAGATTAGTAACTGTAACTAAAAGTCAATATTGCCAATTGTCGAACTGGCAAGTTAGACGTGTCTAATGGATGGAAGAAAACTCATTGCCCCATTTCTCGTTATATTGGAGTCTTTAGCAGAATTCCTGAACACTTTGACTGTAATTTGACATTTCGTATTCTTGAAGACTGATTGTAAAATGTTGTAAATTATTTATTTTTATACCCTTCAACATAGTATGGAGGGTATATTAATTTTGTCATTCCGTTTGTAACTCATCGAAATACTCATTTCCGACCCTATAAAGTATATATATTCTTGATCAGGGTAAAATTCTAAGACGATCTAGCCATGTCCGTCCGTCCGTCTGTTGTAATCACGCTATCTTCTGAAGAAATTGAGATAGGGTGCTGAAATTTTGCATAGGGTTGTCTTTTGTCTGCAGGCAGGTCAAGTTCGAAGATGGGATATATCGGTCCACGATTAGGCATAGCTCCCACATAACAGTACCCCGCAATTGTCGGTATTTTAAGGTTCTTTGGCGCGTTTTTCAACCGAATACGCTGAAATTTGGTACATTGGATTCTTATTAGGTATTTAATGTCCCTACAAAAAATTATAAATATAGGTCCACTTTTTCTGGTAGACCCCATATAACGGTACCCCCAATTTTCGGTATTTTGGGGTTCTTGAGCGCGTTTTTCAACCGAATACGCTGAAATTTTGTACATTGAGTTCTTAATAGGTTCCAAATCTCTCCACAAAATATTATGAGTATAGGTCCATTTTTTCGGATAGCCCCAATATAAGGGTACCCCCAATTTTCGGTATTTTGGGGTTCTTGAGCGCGTTTTTCAACCGAATTTGCTGCCATTTGATATTTTGTAGTCGCATATGGCAACAAATCTCCCTACCAAAAATTATTAATATTCGCCCCCTTTTTGGGATAGTCCCCATATAACCCCCTTTTTTATATTAAAATAGTTATCTGATTTGTTGCGCGTTTTGAGTTTGGTTCTAAGACCTTTTTGTAATCATTTCACCTGCGGAGGATAGAGAGATAAAAAAATTATAACGTAAGGTTCGATAATGAACTATAGCCGCATTTAGATCTAGCCCCTGATTGGAGGTTCCAGAAGGAGTGGACCGATATTCCCCATTTTCGAATTTGAACTAAGCTTGGAAGAAATAATAAGATGGGCAAAGTTCGGATGAAATCTGAAATTTTCCGAAACGGGTCTAGAACCAATATTTCGATGAGGCACATTTTCATCGCGTTAAAGTGTATACACCTTCATTAGACATAAGGCTGAGGGTATAATAATCCTTTAACAATTTCTAAAATTTTTATTATGGTTTACATAGTCGGTTTTTGGAAATGTCGGTATAGGTCCACTTTTTGGTATGTTCCCTATATTTCCATTTATAGTACCTGTCAATATATCTATGGTGGAGGGTATCCAAAGTTCGGCCCGGCCGAACTTACCGCTTTTTCACTTGTTTATTATAAATTTCTCTTTCGAGATGAGCTACATGATCGGAGTTGCAATAAAAAGGAAAGCCAGAGAGATACAACATTCCCACCACTATGCGACGCGTTTCGCCGTTAGTTAAGCGGCTCATCAGGCATATTGGGCAATGTGGCTTACAAATGTCTTTACTTGATAAATTGTATTTATGTCGACTATTGTTGCGAAATTGCATCTACGAATTAAATTCAAACGTGTCAAGGTTCGGACATTTGGCATCACACCGGAACATTCCTTTTCAGAGCAGATTTTTCTTGTAGTGACTGACTTTTTTTCCATACAGACTACAATATTTTTCTTCAATGGTATGCAACTGCATATTGTGCAACCTTAGGAAGATAAGGAAGTGGCTTTGAACGCTAAGGCACCGGACACCAACAGATGCCATGGGAACCAGGGTTCAAATCCCAGCCGGGCTCAAGCTGAATTTTTGAGTTTTATGCCTTTTTAGGGCGAGGGATCATTCATGTAAATGTTTTTTTTTTATTATTATTAATTTCTCTTTCGAGATGAGCTACATGATCGGAGTTGCAATGAAAAGGAAAGCCAGAGAGATACTACATTCACACCACTATGCGACGCGTTTCGCCGTTGGTTAAGCGGCTCATCAGGCATATTGGGCAATGTGGCTTACAAATGTCTTTACTTGATAAGTTGTATTTATGTCGACTATTGTTGCGAAATTGCATCTACGAATTAAATTCAAACGTGTCAAGGTTCGGACATTGGGCATCACACCGGAACATTCCTGTTTAGAGCAGATTTTTCTTGTAGTGACTGACTTTTTTTTGTAAGTTTGTATTTTAATTATGATTTGACTCGAAATTATAACATACAAATAATCTGACTGTCATTTTGAACATTGTGTACATTTATCATTAACCCCACATATATGAAAAAATATGTATTAAATATGATCTAAGTTTCTTGATAAATATCATCATCATTAACATTTAGTATTATTTATTATTTACTTATAACAACATGACAACTGGCGATCACATTTCAACGCCCGTATGTTTATATTAATATACTCGTAAATCATTTCACATTACCAATGTAGCAGGCAATTGACCTACGCAAAAAGTCAGTGACCTTTAACAAATGTAGTTATTCGTTTGTTTTTTTTTTTTTTGTAACATAGACTAATTAGAAACATATCTTCAATATTAATAAAAATTAAATAAAAACACGTTTTTTAAATTTGTTTGGTCACCTGAATTATGTGAATTTTTAAAAATGGTATACTTCCCATATTTAAGTTCAAATTCAATTTACTGGACTTTCTTCTTGAATCACGAATTAAATGTTTTTCTTCTCTTTTGTCATAAAATTTCATAATTCTTTGATTTGAGGTAATAAAATAAAGAGTGTTGAAGAAAACACCTTTTTGGCGGTATGTCCACAACGTAACGTGTATCACGTTCCTTTAGCAGTACTCCGGTAGGAGTACGTCTGTTGATATGCGAAAATGCAAATAAATAGTGTTTTGCATACAAAATCTAAATAATGTTTTAAATATATAACGTAAAGGCATACAGTGTTCTTCATATTTATTAAGACACCTTAAATTTGGCTATTGTTTATGAGTATGGGTTTTTTAGAATGGGCGTATTAAAAGGTAAAATTAAAATGGTCATCAAGCTGAGGAATCTCTATGAATAGTGTCCCGAAGTCGGGGTTTTTGCATTTTATGAATTCAATTCATAAATTTAAATCAGAGTTGAACAGAACTAAATTGAGAGTAAGTGTGCAAGAGCGAAAGTGAGAGATAGTCATCACCGCTATCGTACTATTTTAAGCATTAGTGCTTTAAATACTGGTTTTTTTATAGAGAGAGAGAGAGAGTGCGCGTTTCTATGAGCACATTAAACTCTTTGTCGTTTTTATTCTTCTTTCTTTTGATTTTACGTTTGCTTCATCTCTGTTATGTCTTGTTTCTTCTTTGATTTATCATTTATATCGAAATAATTTGGAAAATTCATATGCGAATTTTATAACACCAATGCAGAGGTCGGTACGAATATCTGAAATAATGAAACAATGGAATGCAAAACAAACAAAAAAAAAAAAAAACAATCGATTGAGTAGAAAGTCGGCAGTTGTTAAGATCTTAAATAGTAGTCAAATAAACGGTTGCAAAAATAACAAACCCAAGTAAGGGGGAGATGGAGAACGATACCAAAACAAAACACAGCCGAACAATGAATTGTGGTTGTGTTGGTGGTGTTTTTTCTTTCTTGGAAGGAATACATTTGTTTTGTATGGAAAATCATTTATATTGTTTAATAATAAGTTGAAAATTTTGATAATAATATGGACATCTTATGAAATGTCATTTATCAGATAATGTTCAGTCCTTGTAATAAATGCATTGGACCTTTACACGGTGAGATGAAAAAAACTGCAACGAACTTTAAACAAAATGATCGTGTTTACTTGCCAAAGAGGTCGACTGAAAATGTGCACCTTCGGTTGGCCACCAGAACGCCGGCCATGGTGATGGTGTGGACCGCCATAACAGCCGATGGTCGGTCTCCGCTCGTATCAATCGAATATATGGGGAAAATATTCTAGAGGGTGTATTAAAACCTTGGGCACGCAAACATTTTGGCCGCAGACCTTGGACATTCCAACAGGACTCAGCACCATCGCACTCAGCGCGCAAGCACCTAAGAATGGTTACAAAATGAGGTTTCTCGCTTCATTTCCAGAGTACAATGGCCACCAAAATCTCCGGATACCAATCCGTTGGACTATTGTGTCTGGAGTATTATGGAAAGCAAGGTTGGCAATAAAAATACCAAAGTTTTAATAACCTCAAGCAAGCGCTTCGCCGGGTGTGGGCCAAAATACCTTTGGCCTTCATAATTCGTGCCAAAAATGGCCATTTCGAACAAATCTAAACTTATTCTAAAATTTGATGCTATTTCCGACATTTGTTGCTTTCATCCAATAAAATTATAAACCAGTAACGGAGCAGTATAGACGGACTGGCCGACCATATGATACCCTACACAACTTCCACGAAAAACTAACTTTCTGTGGATCTATATTCTGAGCTTGGGCAATATTTCGCGATATTTGAACCATATGGACCAACTAGAGGTCGCGTCTATATCCTTCAGGGGTAAATCTATACGCTATAGAATACAAATGTTCTATGTAAAAATTCGCCATGTTTGGGTCATAATTGCGGCCTCTAGAGCGACCAGAAAACCGGATAAAAATTAAGTATTTTGTCCATTTCATCCCCTAGATGTTAACCGATTTTTACCAAAAACAATAGGTGTCTTCATTTGCCAGAACCCATTCTACATGCAACATTTCGTGAAGATTGGTGCATAGCTGTGGCCTGTATCGTGTTTACAAAATATAATGGACGGACGGACACACATGTCTAGATCGACTTAGCTAGTCGAGATATGACGATCGGTATACCTAAAGGTGGGTCTAGGACCAATATTTCGCGGCGTTACAAACTTTTGGGGTTGCACAAAGCTATAATACCCTGACAACATAGTTGTGTAGGGTATACAAATGTAAAAACCAGTGAGCGGAGCAGTATAGTCGGACGAGGCCGACCATATAATACCCTACACAACTTCCATGAACATCTTACTTTCTGTGGCACCACATTCTGAGCATGGGCAATATTTCGCGATGTCATCAAATATTACTACTTTTCAGCACAGTCCTTCTAATTACTTTTCCAGATTCCCTTCAACGTGGGTCGTTTTGTGATGTTCGGCTTTCAATTGTTGACTGTAGATCGACTCGAAAAAAATACGTTTTCGGTCCACTTCATCCCAATATTATTATCTGATCATCACCAAAAATTATAGGCGTTGTCCTTGACCATACCTGGATACTAGTGAAAATTTTCAAAGCGATGAGCGCTGTATTTCCACCCTCTAGTGTGGTAACTGGGTTACTAAATAATATCTGAGTACGTAAGCACCTGTAAACATTTAAGTGTAACTCCAACATCCGACAATAAAATTGGAATCAATTTAAAGGTCGACCACTCCTCTCGGGTATAGCATCAATTTCCCGGGTCAATATCCTTCAAGGGTAAATCTATACGCTATAGGATACAAATTTTGTCATTTTTCACACAAAAGTCAGGGTCCACTTGACCCGCTAAATATTGACCGATCTTTATCTAAACAGGCATGCTTATCATTTGGCCCGAACCCCTTCTCCATGAAAAAATTCACAGTGTTTGCGCGTAATTGCGGCCTCTGGAGCAACCAGAAAAACCGACAAAAATAAAGTTTTTGGTCCATTTCATCCCCTAAATATTAACCGCTTTTTTCCAAAAAACAATAGGGGTCTTCATTGGCCACAACCCATTCTACATGCAAAATTTCGTGAAGATTGGTCCATAACTGTGGCCTGTATCGTGTTCACAAAATATAATGGACGGACGGACACACATGTCACGATCGGTATACTTAATGGTGGGTCTAGAGCCAATATTTCGCGGCGTTACAAATATTATACGTTTTCAAAATACTAATTTGAAACATAGCTTTTAAAATGGTGATCGATATTTTTCATGCATCTGCAACTCTTTAATGATAACCAATAATGTGGACTTATGTCTTCTTATATTTCTTCACTTTATAAATATTTTGAATGCTAAAAGCTAACCATTCATTGTTCTTGTTTTTTGAATAGAATTTATTTACTAATGACACGAAAATGTCACCTCAGCCTGTGATTTATTATTAAATTTAATATTCATCGAGTCAAATCCTAATATTAAACACAAGTCTAAATACCGATTTTTTGTTCATTTCTTTGGGTCGACATAAATCAAAATCATTTAATATCAATAGAAATCTATATAAAATACGCATCTGTTATACTACGATTAAGGCTGCCTTTTGATGATTGAACGATCATATATATATGAAGATAAATATTCCAATTTTTATTTTCAATATGTTTGTTTAGATATTTTTGTCAAAAAGAAACAGAATTTTAATTTGTAGCGGAGGCTTTGTTTGTTATTTTTCTTTTAACTAAAGATTCCGAGGTTAATTTGTAGAGCATAGAATAGTGATTGTTTAATATCAACCACATAAATGTTAATTTGAAATTCTTGTGTTTTGAGAACCCACATTTGCTAATTAAATATCGATTAGTTGTAATTAATCGATGTGATATATACAAACGTTTTTTTTTTCCTGCAAATGTGAAATGTCATTATTAATTTCCAACTGAAAAATTTAGAATACCTGCACAAATATTATTGATTAATGAATGGAATATTGGCTTAACAGATTAAATAAATATTTACGTTAACGAGCATAGTTTTAAAATTTCGAAATGAAAAATGATTGTCCGAAATGTTGACAAATCGGTCTATATAGAGTTATGACGTATGTATGGAATTTGTACAGCTTTGTATGATATAGGATCAAATGTTCAATTAATTTCAAAAAAATTCGTATCATTCTTTGAAATTAGGATCTTCAACGCACCTTTATTGGTTGTGCCTTTAGATACTATTTCTAAACATGGATCTCAATAGAAAAGTTTCTGACAAAATCTGGACCTTTGTATAAAACTATGTCAAAACAGAGATCTATATAGAAAATTTTCGGAGCCGAAGTTTTTGACCTTCTAAGAAACCGGAATGCCAATTTAACGTCCTCTTCAGATGAAAATGAACTGACATATCCTTTTCCAAAGTAAATAACAAAAAGTGCCAGGCAACACATAGTTTATACTAAGCCAGAAGTATATACATACGAGTATACTGGCTTTCGTTTTTCAAATTTGAATAAATTAAGAAAACCATTTTTACTGCCTCCCCCTCAAAGTAAAACATCAGTACATTACAGGATCTAGGACAATATGCAACACTACATCCTATGTTATACTGAAACACATCAAACACACGCTTCCCATATGTTTACCTTCAACTTTAAATAGGTTACAATGAACCCTTGTTTTTTCGAAGAGAACATTGACTCTCTTTACATTAAAGTGCAATCATATGCGACTCTTAATCGTATTACCTAACCTTGTTGTGATAGGGACATATTTGGTTAGTCGTAAGATATGTACCACAAACTCATTATACCCAACACAACTATGTTGTCAGGGTATTATAGCTTTGTGCAGCCCCAAGAGTTTGTAACGCCGCGAAATATTGGCCCTAGACCCACCTTTAAGCATACCGGTCGTCATATCTTGACTAGCTGAGTCGATCTAGACATGTGTGTCCGTCCGTCTGTCCATTATAACTTGTAAACACGATACAGGCCACAGTTATGGACCAATCTTCACGAAATTTTGCATGTAGGATGGGTTCTGGCCAACGAAGACCCCTATTGTTTTTTGAAAGGACAAGTTAATATTTAGGGGGTGAAATTGACCAATAAATTTATTTTTGTCTGATTTTCTGGTCGCTCCACAGGTCGCAGTTATGGTCCGAACATCGTGAAATTTTACACGGACAACGGGATTGGGCTAAGGAATAAGCATGCCTGTTTTGATAAGAATCGGTCAATATTTAGCGGGTCAAATGGACCCTGACTTTTGTGTGAAAAATTAAAAAAAAATGTATTCTATAGCGTATATATTTACTCCTGAAGGACATAGAGCCGGGAAGTTGATAGTATATCCAAGAGGAGTGGTTGGGCTTTAAATCGATACCAATTATATTGTCGTATATGCTCGGATGTGGGAGTTACGCGTAAATTTTTACAGGTTCTTACGTATTAATATATTATTTAGTAACCCATTACCACACTAGAGGGTGGAAATATAGCGCTGATCGCTTTGAAATGTTCCGTGGGGTTCCAGTTATAGTCAAGTACAACGCCTATAGTCATTTTGGGATGAATTGGACCAAAAACTTGTATTGTATTTTGTATTTTTTTCGAGTCGATCTATAGGCCACAATTGAAAGCCGAACACAATACAACCCACGGTGAAGGGAATGTGGAGTAGTCATTAGAAGGGCTGTACTGAATATAAGTAATATTTGTTGACCTCTAGTCGGCCAAAAACGTGCAAATATCGAGAAATTTTACCCAAGCTCAGAATGTAGAACCACACAAAGTTAGATTTTCGTGGAAGTTTTGTATAATATGGTCGGCCCCATCCGAGTATACTGTTGTAAAAATAGTGCCTATAGAGGAAATCTGAGTACTAGAGTTGACAGTCATAGGCGTGATTTTCAAAGAGACTATGAGAGCCGTAGGCGTGGATTCTTTATTAATTTTTCAAAAACTATGATACTCATAGACGTGGATTATACATTTTTCAGAGACGTGGATTATAATAATTTTCAGAGACTATGACTATCTGGGTTATCTTGAAGTTTTTCTTTAAGCCAAAATGACTGCAATAAATTTTCTGTGCCGCCATTTTTGCATAGTACCCATCAAGGAGGCAGTAATTTGGCATTCCGATTTCTTGTAGGGACTTTTACCTCTTGAAATAATTCTAAAATTCCGTTGGGATGTATCTTCGAACAAAAAATTTCTTCATTCGAAAAATGTACGAAACTCTCAAGTCGGCTTTTATTTATTTGAAAATAAATTTACTACCCTTCTACATGTAGGTTGATATTTTTTCCATGGAAGTTCGAATTGGCGTTGAGTCTGTTGCTTAATTGTTGTTTGGTTTACTAACTAACAACACCCTTAATTATTGCAGTCTGGTGCAGTTCACTTTTCATTACTTACCATTCTTTGCAAGCCATAACCCAGAACGTATTTTGTTTTTATTTCTCCAAGCAGAATTTGCAATTGCAAGGCGTGTGGTATATTTGTCGCCTAAACAGCAATAAACATTGGCAAATAAAAAACATCCTCGTGCGTATGTAAGGATTCTTAATTCCTTTACACAGAAATAGTCAACAAAAACGAACACGAACTACCAACTTTTACAAATGAGACTCTTTTGTAAACCAAATGTCGTTGACATTACACTTCCAACCAAAGAGAATAAATAAAACGCAAAAAAAAAACAACAAAGCATAGAAAATACGGAACACACGCCTGTAAATCTGATTACCTCCGATAAGCCATTACACGTGTTCTCATTGTTGTAATTGTCAACTACACACAAATTGTAAATTTCCATTTTGGGATGTAAATAAAAAATTATTTGCTACAAAATGTCCTTGATCCTTTTGTATTCGTAGATATGCTGAAGTTCTTCTGATGTGTCACATGCCTATTTATCAGCATTCCAGTTTTTATTCAATTTTTAAATGGTAGGGAATATATTTATTGATTGCCAGGGTATTCTATGCGCACATCTTTGGTTTTTGAGTGTGTATGTGTAATGAGGCTGCAGCAACGCGCATCGAGGAATTAAATTTTAATAATAACATCCTTGTTCGATATATTAATCTATTTATAATACGACGAGGACTACAAAACTTCAGATGAGGAAATCCTACGAGTGTCTAATATGTTTGTGTTGTAGGACAGTCATTTTCTTTATTTTTCTTAACCTATACACGTGGAAATCAATAAGCACGTGGTTCTATATTAAATTATTAGCCTTAAGACTGGGGGTATAAATTTTCCATTAACATCGTTTATGTTTGTATACTTTCCCGATTCAAAAGTAGCGGAATTTGGTGTCTGCGTAATTTATTTATCGATAGGCAATTTTCTTAATAATAGCAATATATTTACTATAATAATATATTTTTATACCCTCCACCATAGTATGGATGGTATATTAATTTTGTCATTCCATTTGTAGCTCATCGAAATATTCATTTCCGGCCCTATAAGGTATATATATTCTTGATAAAGGTAAAATTCTAAGACGATCTAGCCATGTCCGTCCGTCTGTCCGTCCGTCTGTTGTAATCACGCTATCTTCTGAAGGAATTGAGATAGGGTGCTGAAATTTTGGCATAGGTTGTCTTTTGTCTGCAGGCAGGTCAAGTTCGAAGATGGGATATATCGGTCCACGTTTAGGCATAGCTCCCATATAGCTCCCAAATTTCGGGTTTTCAGCCGAATTCGCTTAAATTTGGTACATTGGGTTATTATTGGGTACTAAATGTCTCCACAAAAAAAATATGAATATAGGTCCACTATTTCTGGTAGCCCCCATATAACGGTACCTCCCAATTTTCAGTATTTTGGGGTTTTCGGTCGTATTTTTCCGCCCAATTAGCTGTAATTTAGTATTTTGAGTTATTAATAGGTACAAAATCTCTCCAAAAAATTATGAAAATAGGTCAATTTTTTCGGATAGCCCCCATATAAGGGTACCCCCAATTTTCGGTATTTTGGGGTTCTTGAGAGCGTTTTTCATCCGAATTTGCTGCAATTTGGTATTTTGTAGTCGTATATGGTAACAAATCCGCGTTTTTAGTTTGGTTCTAAGATTCTGTTGTAATCATTTCACCTGCGGAGGATAGCGAGATAAAAAAATTACAACTTATGGTTCGATAATGAACTATAGCCGCATTTAGACCTAGTCCCTGTGTGGAGGTTTCAGAAGGAGTAGACCGATATTCCAAATCTTCGAATTTGAATTATCAATTAAAAATTTCTGAAATTTGTATTATGGTTTACATAATCCGTTTTTAGACATGTCGATATAGGTCCACTTTTTGGTATGTTCCCTATATTTTCATTTCTAGTACCTGTCATTATAGATGTAATCTATATAATATATGTAATCTATATAATTTTCAATTAGCACTAAAAGATGGTTGATAAGTGCCTATGGCCTTTTGAAACCCTCTACCAAAAATTCGGAATGTTGAATTGCAGCAACTTTGAAAATACCTAAATTGGAGCGGGACATTTTTATTGGGATTATGTCCAAACAATAAACAATATTCAAAATATTCTGCTACGAGGTTGTATCCTCTTAAATCCGAACTGACTTTATATCGAACTATTTATATTCTCCACAATGAGGGAAAATTAAAAATTTCTAAAATTGATCGAGACTTTTCTGTGGTGCTATATCGTGGTAAATGTCTTCCAGAAGAAAACAAATTATCAAACTACAAGCTCTCATGTTGGAAAATTGGACCTTGAATGCACCGAACTTCGAAATGAGAGTACCTTTATATGGGGACTATAACAAAACGAGTACAGATATTACAGTGGAAAGATTTAACACCGAATGTGAGCACAAAATATCAAATTACAACCAGTTCCTTGGAAAAACTTACCCAAAACCAGAATAATGAGAGGAGGATAACATTTTTGTTAAGGAGATTTTCTAGCAAATATGACTTCTCAGGTGAATATTTCGAGGTGGCAAATTTGTTATACACTTTACCTTAGGATATGTCAACACATTTTCCACCCTCCAAAAACTCGTAATATTCAATTAAAAATAATGAGGGGAGCTGTATAGTCGGACAGGGCCCACCAAATGATAATCTAATGAAATGAAAATCTAATTTTTTGTTGTTCTATATTCGGAGCGTGGGTAATATTTCGCGATATTTGCACCCTCTTGACCGACTAGAGGTCAACAAATATTACTAATATTCAGTACATCTCTTCTAATTACTTGTCCAGAGTCCCTTCACCATGGGTTGTGTTGTGATGTTCGGCTTTCAATTGTGGCCTATAGATCGACACGAAAAAACACCAAAAATTAAGTATTCTGGGCAGAAAATTATCCCAAAATTATTATCTAATTATCACCGAAAATTAAAGGCGTTTTCTTTGGCCAAACCTGGGTCCTCATGGAAATTTTCAATACGCAAGCACCTGTAAATATTTATGTGTAACTCCATCCGAGTACATACGACAATATAATTGGTATCAGTTTAAAGGTCAACGACTCCTCTTGGATATTCTGTCAACTTCTCGGGTCTATGTCTTTCAGTAGTAAATTTATACGATATATAATTCAAATTTTGTCATTTTTCACACAAAAGTCAGGACCGATCTTTATAAAAACAGGCATGTTTACTCTTTAGCCCGATCCCTTCTCCATGCAAAAACTGGCGATGTTTGGGCCATAATTGAGGCCTCTGGAGCGACCAGAAAAACGGAAAAGAATTAGGTATTTGGTCCATTTCATCCCCTAAATATTAACCGATCTTTACCAAAAACCATAAGGGTTTTCATTGGGCAGAACCCATCCTACATGCAAAATTTCGTGAAGATTGGTGCATAACTGTGACCTGTATCGTGTTTACAAATTGTAATGGACAGACGGACGGACACGCATGTCCAGATAGACTCAGCTAGTCGAGGTATGACGATCGGTATGCTTAAGGGTGGGTCTGGGATCAATATTTCGCGGCGTTAGGCTGCACAAAGTTATAATAACCTGACAACATAGTTGTGTGTCTTATAATTACGCTTAAAACGTAGACCGATACATTCCATTTTAAATACCAAACATCCTGGTAGTAGCAACCTATATGCTAAATTTCAAAGCTTTATCTTAAATATTGTGATCATAACAAAATCGTCAGCGTTGATGGCATAACAAATTTCATGCTTTGATATAGATTTGAAAAAATATTTCAAAAATAATTATGTGTGTAGCACATTAAAGGCTCAGCCATGATTTAGTTCACAGATAGTTTGATGCAGTCCGCGCTCTGGTGGTGTTTGAACGAATTAAAACATAACAAAACTGTTATATTGTTGAATTAACTGTTATGATCATGCGCAATGATAAGCTTTTTTGTATGGTCAGAAAGCTTAACACAAAGCTTAGCTTGGAAATTAATATATGCAAATGCTTGATTAATAAAACTAAATTTCGTATTGAGCCATGATATGAACCCATTAAAGCAAAAGCGACATCTTTCGTGAAATATAATCAATAAATGTAAGCTTTATTATACCCTACAATAAAACGTATGGATAATTATGGTTCGGACAGTAATTTGTAAATGTTTGTATTTATTAACAAACGGAGTGGCATATTCAGCGGGACAATACCGCTATATTTGCGGTATTTTGATGATTTTAGCCTCACTTTCAACCGAAAATGGAAAACTGTACCAAAACGTAAACCGATATTGAAATTTTCGCTTAGAATATTTGAAACCCCATGAGAACCTGAAAAAAATAAATTATAGATAATTTGGTTGAGAAACGTGCTACGACCCCACCAAATACCAATTAATGGATATATCCCCTGGTAGATTTGGGACAGTAATAATAATTTGTTATAGGATTTTTTTACTCCATGAGAATCTAAAATAATAAATTGCAGTTAATCTGGTTGAAATATGTGCCTAAATATCGATTTGCGATGTAGCGTTATACTCTAAAAAATGACCCAATATTGATCATTGTTAGTAGTGGAATTTAACCTTATAGTGGGACTATTTCGAAAATATGCTTAAAAATCATATATTATTTGGTATGTTGCAAAAATTTAAAATAAAATAAGAAATGTGGAAAGACTTAAATATCGTATAAATACCCACTATTTTGGATTTTTTATTTTAAGTATGCGAATTACAATAGCCCATTTGCATATTCAATTAAATATCTAAACAAACAAAAAATAATATTTTCTTACCATTCCACGGCCTCTATGCTAAAAGATTTTTGTTTGCATATTTTGCCAAAAGCCAACGAAGAAATCGAAAAGCACCAATGCAAAAAAATGAATAAATAATTAAAAACAAAAGAATTGCATTCACCCACATTATAAATTTATGAATATTGTACAATAATATGTGGGAATTTTTGGTATTCAATTTCTGCATAAAGGTGGCTCTTACAGAGGTCGTTACTACAAATTACGCGCCATGTATTGTTTTAGATTTTTGCCTTTGCTGTTGTTGCCGTTGTTGTGGTAACTGCAACTAATATTCCTATAAAGTGTTTATAAATTTAGCTGGTATTTATTAGCATACCTAATGCAGTTGTTTGGTGCAGCCGTTCAGTCTCGAAACGCATTTAAATAATTTTCGGTGATAATGAGTTTTTAAATGTTCAGCATTGTTTTGTTTTAATTGGTAAATTTTGAGTATTTGGTACATATTATAATTTTATATAAACACAATAAGCAGAGCAATAAATCGGATATAGCAGGCCATGTGATACCCTGCACAAATACCACTGGATTTTGACTATCTGTACAGCTAAGACACAATACTAAGATATATTTCACGATAATAGAGGGAGTTTCCAAAACATGCATAAAAACATATTTCTTGGGGATATTTATAAAGCGTGGATTATACAATTATTTATATTATAAAAAAAAATACTTATAGACAAATATTTTAAATAAACAATTCTTTTAGAATATTTATAAATATTTCTACTTATAAATAAGAGCGAAAGAATACATAAACAATGGTTTATATGAAGCGAAGAGGGTAATAAATTATATTTATACACATTTTTAAAATTTTTAAAGAAATGAGAAAGTCTAGATTTAGTTCTTAATTTTTTGATTTTCTATATAAATTTTATTATATTTTGTGGAAAATTTTGTAACAAAACTTTTTTGAAGTTGGATATAAGGTGCAGATAGAAAAAAATTTGAAAACATTTTTAAAAGCGGGTTTAAACAATATTTTTGAGGAATATAGATTAACATTTATTGGATGATATTGATATTTAACATAGTCGGGCGGGGCCGACCATATGAAAACCTACACAACTGCCACTGAACTCTAACATAACAATATTATAAAGAGCAAATTTTATATCCTAAACAACTATGTTGTCGGGGTATTATAGCGTTGTGCAGCGCCAAGGGTTTGTGATGCCGCGAAATATTGGCCCAGACCCACCTTTAAGTATACCGATCGTCATATCTCGACTAGCTGAGTCGATCTACACATGTGTGTCCGCCCGTAGGACCAAATACTCAATTTTAGTCGTTTTTTTCTGGTCGCTCCAAAGACCGCAATTATGGCTCAAACATCGTGAGATTTTACACGGAAAAGGGGATCGGGTCAAAAATTAAGCATGCCTGTTTTGATAAATATCGCTTATTATTTAGCGGGTCAAATGGACCCCGACTTTTGTGTGAACATTTACAATATTTGTATTATATGGCATATATATGTACTCCTGAAGAACATAGACCGAGAGGTTGACATTATATCCAAGAGGAGTGATTGATTATTTGGTAACCCATTAACATTAGAGGGCAAACAACATTTTTCAAGAGGATCAAGGATTATGATGACACATAACATCACCCAATATTATATGCGTTGATCTTCCAGGTATGGCCAATATTCTTGGCCATATCTGGAAAACATAATTTTTTGCGTTTTTTTGAGCCGATCTATAGGCCAAAATTTAAAGCCGAACACAACCCACGGTGAAGAGAATCTGGACAAGTTATTGGAAAGGCTGTACTGAATATTGGGAATATTCGGAAAATATAACAGTGTAAGGAAGAAGTGCTGTTGATCTCTAATCTGTCAAGAGGGTGCAAATATCACCAAATAGAGTTCCATGGTACTGGTATAGGGTATCGAATGGTCGGCCGCCCGACATATATTTATTATCATCAAACTCTTAATTACCCACTTAATACTGAACAATAGTATTAATTTGTTAATGACTATTTAATGTTGGACAATTATTAATTTACAACCAATACTATGCAACCGTAACGAGTTAACACGAATTCTAATGACACTACATCGGGTTAACTTGATCAAAATTATTGCTGCAATAACGACATACATTTTTTTAACAGTAGTGGATTTCATATAAAAATCATTTTTTTCTTTTCATTGCATAATTGCATTTTTATTTAAAGTTGGAGACAATTCACGCATAACGTCAACAATGTTTGGTATTTCCTCAAAAAAAAAAAAAAAAAAAAAAAAAAAAAACAAGTGAAAAAGCGTTATGTTTGGCCGGGCCGAACTTTGGATACCCTCCACCATAGAAATACTAACAGGTACTTGAAATGAAAATATAGGGAAAATACCAAAAAGTGGACCTATACCGACATTTCTACAAGCCATAATATAATTTTCAAAAATTTTTAATGGATAATTATACCCTCAGCCTCATGGCTAATGAGGGTGTATACGCTTTGACAAGGTGAAAATGTGCCTCGTCGAAATATATTTGTTTTAGACCCCATCTTTCTTTGGACAAAATCCGTTTCAGAAAATTTAGATTTTCATCCATCGTACTATTTCTTCCAAACTTAGTTCAATTTCGAAGATTGGGAACATCGGTCCACTCCTTCTGGTACCTCCCGCACAGGGGCTAGGTCTAAATGCAGGTTATAGTTCATATATATAGTTCTTTATCGAACCTTACGTTCTAGTTTTCTATCTCGATATCCTACGCAGGTGAAAAGATTACAACGGAGTCTTAGAACAATACACGGAACAAATCAGAAAACGATGTTAATATAAAAAATGGGGTTATATGGGGACTACCCCAAAAAGTGGGCGAATACTAATAATTTTTGGTGGAGAGATTTGTTACCATATACGACTACAAAATACCAAATTGCAGCGAATTCGGTTGAAAAATGCGCTCAAGACCCCCAAAATACTGAAAATTAGGAGGTACCGTTATATGGTTGCTACCAAAAAAAGTGGACCAATATTTATAATTTTTTGTGGGGACATTTTGTACCCCATAGGAACCCAATGCACAAAATTTCAGCGTATTCGGGTGAAAAACGCGCTCAAGAACCCCAAAATAGCGAAAATTGGGAGTTACTGTTATATGGGAGCTATGCCTAAACGTGGACCGATATATCCCATCTTCGAACTTGACCTGCCTGTAGACAAAAGACAAACCTGTGCAAAATTCCAGCACCCTATATCAATTCCTTCGGAAGATAGCGTGATTACAACAGACGGACGGACGGACAGACGGACGGACGGACAAGGCTATATCGTCTTAGAATTTTACCCTGATCAAGAATATATATACTTTATAGGGTCGGAAATGATTATTTCGATGAGCTACAAACGGAATGACAAAATTAATATACCCACCATACTATGGTGAAGGGTATAAAAAAAAATTAAAAAAAAATCTTTACAATTATCATAATATCTCCCATGCCTGTAAACCGAAACGACATTTCCCTACTGTTACATTAAGAAATAAATATCACTCCCATTTCAATATTAAATATAACAATATTTTTTAAATATTTATAAATATCAACAATTATTAACTGACACAGTAGCAATATAATGTTTTTTTTTAAATTGCACATAAAAGTAATAATATGTATCGTTTAAAACTTAAACTCTATTGTCATAACTTGGAATTGCTACTTTGACCATCCATTGCGGTTTTAAACAAAAAATATTGACAGAGCCACAAACCAACAGTCAAGCACAGACAACAAGGTCTGTGTCTGCTGTACTGTTGGACAGACTCGAAGCAAAACGACATGCCTGTGACTAAGTCAAAACATTTATCGAAACATTTTGATACCAACCGAGGATAGATAATTGCTATGAATGTCTTTCGATGCAGATGGTGCTCGTCGTCGCCGTTGTTGTGAATGAAGTTATACACACACAGTTAGATATACATAGACCTGCAAAAAAAAAAATGAAGTTCATGTAAAAATAAAACGATAGCAATCTTGTGAATGGACAATAAAACGTTTATTTACTTTTTTTCGGTATGCAATAATAAAAATTGTATCTAAACCAAATTAATTTAGATTAGAGTAACGAGTGTAAATATCATTTATCATTAGCAATGAACATTGTAAGATTAAAGTTTAAGCATTTATAATTTACACCAATATTATTATGATTCAGCTGATCCGGTCAGCATTGTTGAATCACACTGTGATATAAGGTATTATGTCAAGAATTATTTTTAAAATCATATTTTTTCATATCGAGAATAAGGCGTGATTTCTTAGTTTTTCAAATATCCCATAGACGCGGATTTGTTAAAAATATTTTTGTTAATAACCTATAGTTCACGCATATATGCTATTAAAAAAATAAGACATAACAAATAATATATTTATACAATTCACCACACTGTGGTACAGGGTATTATGTCTTTATACATATGTTTGTAACAGGCAAAAGGAAACGAGATAGACATATGGTTCATTTTGAGAATATGCATAGAATCGAATTCTAAGTCGATTTATGCATGTCCGTCCGTCCGTCTGTCTGTCCATGTTAAATTGTAAACAATGTACAGGTCGCATTTATGATCCGATTTGGATGAAATTTGGCATACGTCACTTATTTGGCCCAAGTACGAACCCTATTGACAGCGTACTGAATTCAGCCTAGAATGATGTGTGCATAGTTTCGTGAAAATCGGTCCAGATTTACATATAGGTCCCATATATGTTTTCGTCCGATTTAAGGGAACCCCCCATTGACGCTTTTACCAATGCTTGTTAAGGTTTGTAACTTTCCACATATATATTTGAAGATTTAAAGGAGAAGAAAAATAATTAGAAAAAATTGTAATTTGTTTTGGTGTTGTTTTTATACCCTTCACCACACTGTGGTACAGGGTATTATGTCTTTGTGCATATGTTTGTAACAGGCAAAAATAATCGAGATAGACCCATGGTTCCTTTTGAGAATATGCATAGAATCACTTTCTGAATCGATTTATGCATGTCCGTCCGTCTGTCCATGGATGAAATGTCCGATTTGGATGAAATTTGGCACAGCTCATTTGTTTGGCCCAAGGACGAACCCTATTGAAATTGGGAAAAATCGGTTCAGATTTAGATATAGCTCCCATATATATTTTTGCCCGATTTACGGACTTTAGACCCTGAAAATCTTTCGATTTGCACGAAATTTGGCATAGCGTACTGAATTGAGCAACGAAAGATGTGTGCCAAGTTTCGTGAAAATCGGTTCAGATTTATATATAGCTCCCATATATAGTTTCGCCCGATTTACGGACTTTAGACCCTGAAAATATTTCGATTTGCACGAAATTTGGCATAGCGTACTGAATTGAGCCACGAAAGATGTGTGCCAAGTTTCGTGAAAATCGGTTCAGATTTAGATATAGCTCCCATATATAGTTTCGGCCGATTTTTGGTAAATGGCGTACCAAAGTCCCTACATATCTTTCGATTTGCACGAAATTTGGCATAGCGCACTGAATTAAGTCTAGAATGATGTGTGCAAAGTTTCGTGAAAATCGGTTCAGATTTAGATATAGCTCCCGTATATATCTTCCTCCGATTTAAGGTAAATGGTGTACCAAAGTCCTTATATATCTTTCGATTTGCATGAAATTTTGCATAACGTACTGAATTGAGGCTAGAATGATGTCTGCCCAGTTTCGCGAAAATCGGTCCAGATTTAGATATAGCTCCCATATATAGTTTCGTCCGATTTCATGTTAATGGTGCCCCAAAGTCCCTATATATCTTTCGATTTGCAGGAAATTTGGCATAACGTACTGAATTGAGCCTAGAATGATGTCTGCCCAGTTTCGAGAAAATCGGCCCAGATTCAGATATAGTTTCGTCCGATTTCATGTAAATGGTGCACCAAAGTCCCTATATATCCTTCGATATATTTGGATAGAGCTTCCATATATATTTTCGCCCGATTTTAAGTAAATTGGACATCAAACTCTTCATGCTAGTCAGGTTGACATCAAATTTTGCACAACGTACAAAATTGAGCATAGAATTACGTAGTTGCGTTTTCTAGAAGTACAGACATAGCCCAACAGATAACCTATTTATAGTTGATTGAAGTCGATTTATATAACTTATGGATATATAGGTAGATTCACATTTAGATAAATATCACATATTTTATTTCATCCAATTTCATGTTAATAGTCCTGTTTAATATATCCATAGTGGTGAAGGCTACCATATAGTCGGCCCCGTCCGACTTTACTACTTTCCTTACTGGTTTGTAATTTAAAGAAGTCCTTATTTTTGATGGCGGGCATGATAACTCCTCACTGGAACATCGGAATCCGAAAATTCCAACGGTGTTAGAAAGAGTACATGTCTGGCTGTCGTATGAACTAGGATTATTGACTCTGCTCTAAAATTAACAAAATGGTGGACCTTTGAAAAAATATTTTTGGAAAATAGTCAATTTTTTACCAAAAACCAAGTTAAAAAATAACGAAAATATTCACCGATTGGCTTTATCCGATACACTCACAGAGTTATCGTGCCCGCCATTAGCAAAAGAGAAAAACGCGTTTAAAGTTTGAGAAGCCCTTTAGCCGTCATTTGATGCTGACACAATAAATCGGCTATATCTTCACGAGTTCTTCAGATTTTCGCATGAAATTTTGTAGGGACATTCTTGAATTAGTTTAGATTCGAATTAAATCAAAAAAAATTTTGACCCCGAGAATGGGGGGTCCCCTTAAAAACGTATAAGATATTATGTCAAAAATTTATTTAAAAACCAAACCAGTAGTTTTTACAAAAATATTCTTTAACATAAACATTTGGCGTGGCATTATTAAAAAAATCGAGTAACTAAAAGTTGTGAATTTTTTAAAAATATTTTCTTCATATAACACATAGGCTTATATTTTTATACCCTACACAACTATGTCGCCAAGGTATTATAGCCTTGTGCAGCTCCAACAGTTTGTAACGCCCCGAAATATTGGTCCTAGACCCATCTTTAAGTATACCGATCTCATATCTCGACTAGCTGAGTCGATCTAGACATGTGTGTCCGCCCGTCCGTCTGTCCATTATAATTTGTGAACACGATATAGGCCACAGTTATGGACCAATCTTCACGACATTTTGCATGTAGGATTTTGGTAAAGATCGGATAATATTTAGTGGATGAAATGGACCAAATACTTAATTTTTGTCTGTTTTTCTGGCCGTTCCAAAAGCCGAAATTATGGTCCGAACATCGCGAATTCTTACATGGAGAAGGGAATCGGGCCAATGAATAAGCATGCCTGTTTTGATAAATATCGGTCAATATTTATCGGGTCAAATGGACCCTGACTTTTGTGTGAAAAATTACAAAATTTTTGCTCCTGAAGGACATGTACTCGAGAAGTTGATAGTATATCCAAGAGGAGTTGCTGACCTTCAAATTGGTACCAATTATATGGCTGTATGTACTCGGATGTGGGAGTTACACTTAAATATTTACAGGTGCTTACGTACTCAGATATATATATAGACCCGGAAATATAATGCCAATCGCTTTGAAATTTTCCATGAGGATCTAGGTATGATCAAGGATAACGCCTATAATTTTCGGCGATGGTCAGATAATAATATTGGGATGCAGTGGACCGAAAACTTAATTTTATGTGTTTTTTTCGAGTCGATCTATAGGCCACAATTGAAAGCCGAACATCACAACACAATCCACGGTAAGGGAACCTAGACAAGTAATTAGAAGGGCTGTACTGAATATTAGTAATATTCGGAAAATATGTCAGTGTAAGGAAGAGGTGCTGTTGACCTCTAATCGGACAAGAGGGTTGAACTATCACCAAATATTGCCCACGCTCGGAATAAATATCCGCAGAAAGTTTGCGTTCCGTCGTGGTTGTGCAGGGTATCGTATGGTCGGCCCCGTCCGACAATACTGCTCCGCTCACGGGTTTTAATTGTGTTTTTTAAGTATCCCATTGAGTTCGCTTTTTATGCATTTTTTATATATACAGTTTTTCTTTAAATAATTCACAAACAACAGTTTTTCGTATAAAAGTTTTTATTCTTTATTTACAAGATATGAAACAAACACACATTCATTTGCAAATTTATTAGATTTAAATAATTTGGCTAGAAAGAACTCAAAAATCTCATAAAAGAAAATTATTTAAAAAGAAGATTACTTAAATTACCAAGCACTCTCTCTAACTCTGATCATTTAAATAGTTCCTCAAAGTATGTTCTCTTAAAGCTCTCATTTTTATTGATGTCAACTCTATCTGCTTTGTTATTTTCTATTGTTTTGCTTTCTTCTCTAATACTTAATGGTAAAATGATATTCTTTAGTTTATATAGTCTCCTTCTCCTCAATCAAACTAAGAAAGAGAAGGCTTAAATAAACCAAAGAAACTAAAATTTCAAATCGTTTCGAATGCAATTTCTATAAAAAGAAAAAACAAAAAATAAATGACAAGATGAAATGGAGTAAAAGGTCATGATAATGATTAAAAATAATTTAACAATGAATTATTGTCGTTCGTTCGTGAGTCCATCCACACATGTAACACACTCGGGGAGTAGTCCTTTTTCAAAACTTTGTTTCGATGCAATAATCACTTTCCAATTCCGTTTAATGAGTTCTATGAGTTGAATAGTGGCTCTTAATGGTAGACAGAGTGACCATAACTGGCAAGACCATGGTGATAACCATAACCGTAAGCGGGAGCAGCAACAACAGCTGGTGCGGCATATGATTTGTAGACGGGAGCAGCAACCACAGCAGGGGCAGCATGTACAACGGGTATGGCCTTGGCTGATACCTTGTAAGTATTGGCGTATGAGGTGGCCACTGGAGCATAAGCCTTAACTACGGGAGCAGCTACAGCTACTGGGGCAGCATAGGATTTATAAATAGGGGCTGCATGTACAACAGGGGCAGCTACTGCATGATATGAGGTAGCATAAGCTGGGGCGGAGAGAGCCACACCATGACCATAACCACCAAGGTAACCGGCTGAGGCGACAGCGAAGAGGGCAGAGAAGACAGCGATCTGTGGCAATAAACAAACAAATGATAATTTCAAATAATGGGAACTTGAATTTTGTTGATAAGTATTAAACGGTAAGTCACAGACAAAAACTAAGAATTTGTAAAAACATAATTTGTAAAAAATTTATTTTTTCAATTAACCTGTAAGCGTAACTTTTTAAAACACTATTTTAGGCTATGCTATGCGTGGATTTTTTCAATATTATTCAAATTGTCATCCCATATCTGAAGTACGTCTCGATTTTCGGTATTTAAAGATTCACCTCCGTTCAGAGGTGTTTACGTTCGGCATTCCTGCATAATTAATACAGCTATGCAGGATAACTTTAAGTGGCACAAGATCAGAAGTTAAAGTAGGAAAGGACCTATCGGAGCCCTTCAATACCGAACGAGGATTCAGACAAGTTGACAGTTTGTTGTGTGTTCTTTTTTACATCCTGCTGGAAAAGGTCATACGAAACAACACATGTTACTCGTCTACGCCGCTGACATCGATATAATGGGTCGAACATTGCGAGCTGTAACAGCCACCTTTGAACGAATTACGAAGGAGTCTGCCAAAGTGGATCTGGCAGTAAACGGCGAGAAGACCAAGCAGATCAACGCGCAAGACGTCCAGTAGACTCGGACCAACTGTGGAACTTGAGAACTATAGCTTCGAGGTAGTTAAAGACTTTATATACCTTGGTACTGCCATAAATAAAACGAATGATATCAGTTTTGAAATTCGGAGAAGGATTGTGATGGCCAACCGATGCTACTATGGTCTGAGCAAACAACTCAAAAGCAAGGCCACCTCCCGTGCTAGTATATGGATCAGAAGCATGGGTACTTGCGCAAGCAGATGAGACAGCTCTTGGAGTGTTTGAAAGAAAAATTCTCCGGTGGAAAGACCAAGTAGAAAACATAATCTTGGAACGTGGTCTTCCAAATTGGTGGATATGCACACAAGACCGACGTGCTTGGAAATCTTTTTTAAGCTCGGCTTATGGAACAACAGTTATGTAAAAAGCCAGCTATGTAAGAAAGTAAAGATTCATAAGACACAGAACATTGATCAATTCGGATACTTCATTTGTCTTGGAATAAGAGATTTTTTGCTTTCAGTTAAATATTTAATGGGTGATGTACCAGAAGGATTGAGTCAACATTATTTTCGAACTTAATCTCTTTTGGGAAATAATAATTTGATATCCAAAAATTGAAACACACTTCAAATGGCGAGTGCACTGCGCTGTACACCAAGCCATACATATGAGGGGTCGTGTCCAACTGAATCGTAAAACTGTCTGTCCAAATTTTTGCCAACTATTTTGGGAGTTCTGGATATGAGGGCTATTGCAAAAACTTGGACCTATATTGAAAAATAGGCTGAAATTAAATGTCGGCAAAATACCTAAAATGTCGAAATATGTACCTATATCAATTAAATTTCTTCGAAGATGTATTTTATTCCCTAAAATCCCGATATACCTGATCGGTTCCTTTATATAACATAAAGATTTAAGGAAAGTAGTAAAGTCCGACGGAGCCGACTATAAGATACTGTTCACCACTTTGGGTATATTCAACAGATGAATCCTAACAGACGTCGTATTTTTAAAGGACCAGTAAAATGAAATTGAATCCATAAACATGTCATTCTGCAACCGATACTAATTTTTTCATTTGGTCAGATATAGAAGCTATATCTAAATCTGAACCGATTTCAGGAAACTTAACACACATCATTCTAGACCTAAGCATTTAAGCTGTGCCTAATTACGTGCAAACCGAAAGATATAAAGGAACATTGGTACACCATTTACCTTAAATCGGAGGAAAATATATTTCGGAGCTATATCTAAATCTGAACCGATGTTCACGAAACTTAACACACATCATTCTAGACCTAATTCATTACGCTGTGCCAAATTTCATGCAAATCGAAAGATATTAAGGGACTTTCATGCACCATTTACATTAAATCGGACGAGTATATATAACGGAACTATATCTAAATCTGAACCGATTTTCACGAAACTTAACACACATCATTCTAGACCTAACTCATTACGCTGTGCCTAATTTCGTGCAAATCGGAAGATATTAGGGACTTTGGTGCACCATTTACATTAAATCTGACGAAAATATATATGGGAACTAAATATATAAATCTGAACCGATTTTCAGGAAACTTAACACACATCTTTCTAGACCTAATTCATTACGCTGTGCCAAATTTCGTGCAAACCGAAAGATATTAAGGGAACTTTGGTGCATCATTTACATTAAATCGGACGAAAATTTATATGGAAGCTATATTTAAATCTGAACCGATTTTTCCCAATTTCAATATTGTTCGTGCTTGGGCCAAATAACTGACATATGTCAAATTTCATCCAAATCGGACCATAAATGCGACCTGTACTTTGTTCACAAAAATACATGGACGGACGGATGGACGAAGAGACGGACATCTCTTCGACATCGTCTCATAAAGTGATTCTATGAATATTCTCAGAAAGAACCATCTGCCTCTCGCGTTTCATTTTGCCTATTACAAACATATGCACAAACACATAATACCCTGTACCACAGGTGGGTTCTAAATACGGCGGTTATATCAAAACGTATGCATATATTGCAAATATTCAACCCAGATTTTTTTATCCCGAATACCAAATTGAAACATGTTGGAAAATTCCGTTTAAACGTTGAAATATGATTTGTCCAATACTTGGACCGATATATCACATTTGAATCCTAGGAGTAGTATTAATTAGCAAATTTCTATCTGAACGATTGCTGTATAAATATGGTTACTTAGCAGACATGACCACTGCATGGGTCTCATATGTTTATTTCGAGGTTTTGAAAGGAGAATGACAAATTGAATATGCACTCCACGGAAGAGAACAGTTCCACGCCATTCCTTGAGAGAAACGACCCTTCTTAGACTATATAGACACTGTGTTGATATATGTCATTTACTTTTTCAGGTTACATTTTTCATTGAAAATTCCATAACCACAAAACCATTCGTAAGATTTCCCTTAAAAATTGTCACATATTTCGATAAATTTGCTGAAGGATATTAATTTGCACAAATATATCCTTTACATGTTTTTAATATCATTATTTCAAAAAATTATAACATTTATTTTTTTTTTAATCTTTATGCACCCACTTTTAAGTAATTTTTTCTATTTTTATTTACGCCACTTGGGTCTTAAGTCTTTTGTTTTCACACACACACAAATAACGATTTTTTCGTTTTTATTTATTATTCTTGAAGTGTCCATTATCCTTTCAAATAATTCTCGCCACACATCCTTACCAATTTGAACATTTTGTTAGAAGAGATTTGTTTAGCTAGATGCTTAGAATTGTTGTCTGTTTAAGTTTAAAGCAACTTGTGGTTTGAATGATTATGACAAAAGCGTGCAATATTTATAGTTCCCAACCATGTTAAGAAAAATCAAAACATACTGAGAGATTACAACAACCACAACGGCAATAACAAGAGCAATTCACACAATTCTAAATGAATGAATGAACATACTTACATAGGTATGTAAGTATGGTTGTATGCAGCCATGTCTAGTTGAAAAAGAGTGACTGAATGTCTAGCTGGGTGCTGGGATTGTTTGGTGGCTGAGTAAGTAGATTTACAAAAAAAAAAAAAATAAATAAAAAATAAAAAAAAAAAAAATAATCATACAATTACACTAGGCATTAATACAATGAAAATTTACAACTAATACCATGTGGCAAAGCAAAATAAATGACAAATAAATTAATTTAAAAATCAAGGATTTAAAAATGAAGCTATCGAGGGATTTGTTATTATATAAATAGGAATAAAAATATATTTTTGGGATGCATCATATTTTTGATATAGCCTCTATATCACTATCATTTTCGATCCACGATCGATTCGCAGAATTCTGTACAGGTCCCACCCTATTTTCTGTATGTTTAATTTTCAAGGCGCATTTTCAAATCGAAGTGACAGTAATTTAACATTGCGAGTAGTGTTGGCGGATTATTAGGGATACCATATGTATTTTTTTTGGCAAAATAGTCAGAGTTTTATAGAAACAAAAATTTATTAGTGGGGAAAGTATGGCATGGTCCACCAAGAGGTAAGGCACTGACCCTCATCAGTTCCCTTGGTTTTTTCTTAGGGATGTTTTCCCCCGCCGTTATTTTGAAATATAGACCCGTGTTTTAATATAGAACACATTTAAAGGTCCTGCTCCATTTTTGATAATAAAGTTAAAGTATTAAAGTACCCAGCCAAATTTTCCAATCTAGTTGTCATGAAAACGAAGATATTCCATACACCCAATCTTCCTCTTGAATGCAGGTTTGGTAAAAAATATTACGACGTACAATCGATGCATCAAATCCCTTCATATGATATTTATACATCTTCAAAATTTTGACCCTGACCCTATAACACCCTTACAACATTTTTGTGTAGGTTATCAATATGCCGGTACAATTGTAAAGGCTAATATATTAATTATTCCCTGCACCACACTGTGGTACAGGGTATTATGTCTTTGTGCATATGTTTGTAACAGGCAAAAGGAAACGAGAAAATCGGTTCAGATTTAGATATAGCTCCCATATATAGTTTCGTCCGATTTAAGGTAAATGGTGCGCCAAAGTCCCTACATATTATTCGATTTGCATAAAATGTGGCATAGAGTACTGAATTAGGTGCAGAATGATGTGTGGCAAGTTTCGAGAAAATCGGTTCAGATTTAAATATAGCTCCCAAATATAGTTTCGTCCGATTTAAGGTAAATGGTGCACAGAAAGTCCCTACATATCAATCGATTTGCATAAAATGTGACATAGAGTACTGAATTAGGTCCAGAATGATGTGTGCAATTTTCGTGAATATCGGTTAAGATTTAGATATAGCTCCCATATATATTTTCTTCCGATTTAAGGTTAATAGGGTACTAAAGTCCTTCTATATCTTTCGATTTGCACGACATTTGGCACAGAGCACTGAATTGGGTCTAGAATGATGTTTGCCAATTTTCGAGAAAATCGGTTCAGATTTAAATATGGCTCCCAAATATATTTTTGTCCGATTTAAGGTAAATGGTGCGCCAAAGTCCCTACATATCATTCGATTTGCATAAAAT
Organism: Musca vetustissima; assembly: GCF_032173495.1. Classification (NCBI taxonomy): domain Eukaryota; kingdom Metazoa; phylum Arthropoda; class Insecta; order Diptera; family Muscidae; genus Musca; species Musca vetustissima. The sequence continues at coordinate 6,616 of NW_026881622.1, read as the reverse complement.
GTGGCATAGAGTACTGAATTAGATCCAGAATGATGTGTGCTAAGTTTCGAGAAAATCGGTTCAGATTTAGATATAGCTCCCAGATATAGTTTCGTCTGATTTAAGTAAATGGTGCGCCATAGTCCCTATATATCATTCGATTTGCACGAAATTTGGCACAGAGTACTGAATTAGGTCCAGAATGATGTGTGCCAAGTTTCGTGAAAATCGGTTCAGATTTAGATATAGCTCCCATATATAGTTTCGTCCGATTTAAGGTAAATGGTGCACACAAAGTCCCTACATATCATTCGATTTGCATAAAATGTGGCATAGAGTACTGTGGCATAGAGTATGGTGCGCCTATGTCCCTATATATCATTCGATTTGCACGAAATTTGGCGTAGAGTACTATATATATATATATATATATATACTTTCGTCTGATTTTAAGTAAGTGGGGTATTAAAGACCTAGAGCTAGGCCGATTGGCTTTGAAATTAATATAAATTAATCTCGTGCAAGTTTCCTTGATATCGGTTCAGATTTAGATATACCATAGCTTCCATATATAATTTCGACCATTTCAATGCGTGTTTGATTGATATTAAATTTTAAGCAGTGAATCATACCAAATAGCGTGCATAAAGTTTGCTTAAAGTCAATTTTCAAAGTATGGAATAGATTGCAGAATGGCATGTGTAAGGTTTACTTATAGACAAAGATCGCATTTTTAAGTTCGTTCAATTTAATGTCAATATTCCTTCGAAAAGACGACATCTGTAAAGATACGTATGTAGAATATCCCCAAAGTGGTGAAGGGTATCATATAGTCGGCCCAATCCGACTTTACTACTTTCCTTACTGGTTTTTTATTCGGATAGTTAGTTTTCTTTGCATTTTAGAAGTATAACATAAAAGGCTACCACATGTTTTGTAGTCCATTTTTTTAAATGTATTGAATCCTCTGTGGCTTAACATATCGACATGTTTCATTATTTTTATGATTCGTTAAAATATTTGTTTTTTTACTTAACCGGAAATATTTTAAATTTGTTCGCGCTATTTTTTCAAAAGAAGTCGGCATTAGAAAAAAACTCTTAATTTGAGTTCTTAAAACCACATAACCATGATTGAGATTTTTTTTCTTCATTGTGGTATGACATGCATTGAAGCGTAATCGTAGCAAAAAATTTGTTGAGTACTATTTTTTTCTATGGTTTAATGATTGATTTAATTAGTTAATTTAATAGAAATTAAATGTTAATTATCAACATAATCTTTGTTCGTAATTGTTGCAGTTCTTTTTGTATAGTCATTTGGGGTTGTTTTTGAATTTCGATAATTATGAGTTGTTTATTGCAAAATTTCTAAATCACAATAAATATAGAAGTACGACCCTGTCGAATAGTTTATGTTTATTTATTACTAGCAGACCCGGCAAACGTTGTTTTGCCATCGGGTAAAACGCAAAGAAACTATATATCGCACCATCTGTGGGACGAACTTAAAATTAAACAGAAACACTCCTCACGCCCCATAAAGCAAATACATAAAATTTGGTCAAAATTGGTTCTTGAGTTACGTTGTAAAAACACAAAAAATAAACTAAATATTGCGCCATCTGTCGGATGAACTTCAAACTACACAGAATCACTCCTCACGCCCCATAGTGCCTGTACATACAATTTTGTCATAATCGGTGCAGTAGTTTTTGAGTTTAGCGATCACGAACATACACGTAATTTATATATATATAGAAATATTTATAAAATTGTATTTATATTTTCCCCAGTAAATTCAATTTAAATACATGATCATCAAAATATAATTAGAATTATTAACACCTCAACTAATATGGCACACAGTCCATATAATCAACATTTGAATAATTTACTTGAAACTTGAAAATCAAAATATTATTTCAGCAATAAATAAATCAATCGATCATCGATTTTACATCCAATAAACATTTATTCAACCATGAACGGAAAATGTGTTCAGCTCATTAAGGCCCACATCGTTGAGGTAAATTGTGGAATAAATATTATTTGCCGAACTTGGCATTAAACAGTCATATCAAAAGACTTAAGCGACAAACACGTTATTAATCAAACATGAAATCGATCAAACGGCGATTACAAATCAACACCACCCTCCCTAAATCAATGCAATTGCATTTACCACACAAAGTCAATAGCAAAGTATTGATTCGTGCAATATATCTGTATGTCATTATTCACAATCACATACATAGATACATGTAATCGATATATAATTAAGTATTTTCGTATTTGTTTTCTAACGTTATTTTAATAACTGTAAATGGTATGAATGACCATAGCGGTTTGAAATGCGAGAAAAATACAAATTCTTAGAACTGATTCTTTGATATTTTTGTATCGGTTAGCTGTTAAGAATTTCCGTTACTGAACATTGTCACTTGAGCCCAGTACCGTTTCACTTTTTTTGTTGTTGGGGTACTTGCTGCTGAGTTTACTGAACGCCTGAGCGACAGAATTATTGCAAAATATCCTGTTTCATGGTTTAAAAAAAAAATATAACAACGAAACGGAAAATACTTAGAAATACCAAATTGACATGAGTTTTCACATTCGTAGCTAGGTTGAAATTAATTTAGAACAAACAATAGCTTTGATTGGGGGTTTTCAAATGCAGAGTGTCTGTGTGTGCAGTTTGGTGTTTGCGGTTGAGGAAATAAGAATTATATTACAATTAGTTGCAATTAATAGTTAATATACAACAAATATTCGTTGCAATTGAAAATCTGTCTTTGAACTTTCTGTGTTTTTGTCACATTAAACTGGAAATAATATAGTAACATGGCTACTGTTGACGTAATACATAGAATGAGTTTTGAACTTATTAATATCCGTCCATATATCTGCCCCTTTATAACGTCCCTTTGTCATTTCGTTCGCAAGACCTCAAATATACATTACATATTGGGGATAACCAAATTTTTTCAACATCTCGTTTTATACCCCTAAATTTGAGAACCTCGGTATGTGAAAAATCTTGGCCCAATGTAACATCCTGGAGGTCTGTAGCTTGATATTTCCTTTTCTCCTGGTAGTAATTTGCTATTACATAGCACACATATATCATATATTATTTTAAAGATTTTTTGGCACTTTTTCCTACCTAAAGGGCTGCAATTTGGCATTTCGGTGTTTGGAAGGCTGGCAAAAATTTGGTCTTAAAATAATTGTTATTTTTTTTTGACATAGCCCAATTTTCGGTATTTCGAGGCTTGTAGCCGTTCTTTATCAAAATAGGAATGCTTATTTTTTGACCAATCCCCTTCTCCATGCAAAATTTCGCGATATTTGGGTCATAATTGAGACCTCTGGAGCGACCAGAAAAACCGACAAACATTAAGTATTTAGTCCATTTCATCCCCTAAATATTAACCGATCTTCATCAAAAATAATGGGGGTCTGCATTGGGCCGAACCCATCCTACATGCAAAATTTCTTCAAGAATGGTCCATAACTGTGGCCTGAATTGTGTTTACAAAATATAATGGGCAGACGGACGGACGGACACACATGTCTAGATCGACTCAGCTAGTTGAGATATGACGATCGGTATACTTAAAGGTGGGTCTAGGACCAATATTTCGTGGCTTTACAAACATTTGAGGCTGCACAAAGCTATAATACCCTGACAACATAGTTGTGTAGGGTATAAAAATTGAAAAAATTAAAATAAGATAGTAAGATGGCTACTGTTGAGGTAATTCATAGAATAAGTTTTATTTTTTTTAAATATCTATCCATATATCTGTCCCTTTACAATACGCTCTAAGTTAGTCATATTGTTTGCAAGATCGGGAAATATTCACTGGTAACCCCATATATTATATATATTTATATTGTGGATCAGAATAAAATTCTATTCTATAAAATCTTTCGGATTTTAGCATATGGAAATTTTTGAAAAGGTAGATCGGTCCACGTGTTGGTTTAGTCCGCATATTTTATTTTGGAGGTTTTATTCGCATCTTCCTACCAAAAGGGCTGTAATCTGACATACCGGTTTTTTTGAGGCTGATATGGCCTTAAAAACAGGTCCAGCCCAATGTTTGGTATTTTTATGGATTTAGCCGGATTTTCCAACCCAAGAGGCTTTAATTTCAGTGTTTTGAAGGCTGACATAAATTTGTGCTGAAAATAATAGTTATAGGACCATATAGGACCAATTTTCGGTAATTCGAGACATTTTCCAACTCTAAATTGACATTTCAACTCTTAGCTGGCATACATATGCGTAGAAAATAATAAGTATAGGTAAATTTTTCGACATGTCCCATGTAGAGGGTGAGATGAAAAAACTGCAACCAACTTCAAACAGCTGTCATTTCTAAGCCACTCGCCCGAATAAATCTTTTGTGTCTCGTACCATGGCTCGTTACCGTGATACTGGTACCGTAGCCCGACGTCAAGGAAGTGAACGGAAGAAAACAGCAACATCAGCAGAAATGGTTGGAAAAGTGAAGAAGCGACTTGATCGAAACCCGCGTGACCAAAAAATGGCTCGTAAGCTGAACATATCGCAATATTCCATTCGGCAAATATTGAAAAATTAGCTCGGGGTAAAGCCATTGAAATTCCAAAAAGTGCAAGAACTTACACCACAACAGAAAGAAAATAAACGCAAAAAAGCTACAGCGTTGCTTCGCATAGCCGAAAGTGGTGAACTGCCGAATTTGGTTTTCTCCGATGAGAAAACATTCGTTGTCCAGCAGTTTGTAAACACACAAAATGATCATGTTTACTTGCCAAAGAGGTTAGCTGAAATTTTGCACTTTCGGTTGGCCACCAGAACTCAAGCGCTGGCCATGGTGATGATGTGGGTCGCCATAACAGCCGATGGTCGCTCCCCGCTCGTATTTATCTACCGTGGCATCAGAATAAATGCCGAATATTATCGCGAAAATATTCTGGAGGGTATACTAAAACCTTGGGCATGCAAACATTTTGCCGCAGACCTTGGACATTCCAAGAGGACTCAGCACCATCGCACTCAGCACGCGCCACCCAAAAGGGTTACACAATGAGGATCCTCGCTTCATTTCCATCGCACAATGGCCACCAAAATCTCCGAATACAAGTCCGTTGAACTATTGTGTCTTGCGTATTTTGAAAATCAAGGTTGACACTAAAAAAAACCAAAGTGCAAGCGCTTCGCCGGCAATGGACCAGAGTGTGACGGTTTCATTGGCCGTTTGAAGGCCATAATTCGTGACAATGGTGACCAATTCGAACAAATCTAAACTTATTCTAAAATTTGATGCTCTTTCCGACATTTTTTGCTTTCATACAATAAAATTAAAAATTAAGGCGTTTGACTTTGTTGCAGTTTTTTATCCCACCCTGTAAAAAGATCCCGCCCAGTTTTTAGTATTTTGAGGGTTTTAACTGCATTTTCATAGCAAAAAGGCTCGCATTTGGCTTTTCTGGGTTTTGGAGAGGCGCTGGCGTACATCTGTGCAGAACATAAAATTCCGCCCAATTTCCCATATTTTCAAAATTGTAGGTGTTTTAAAAAAAGGTTTGCATTTTATAGCTTTAATTTTTAATAATGAATTACATGCATCTGTTGGCTTTCTAGTTTCAATTAAAATTTGAATGTATTTTCATATATTCCCACATAAAAAAAATTCATCTGCCTACGCAAAATAATATTTAAATGCCATTTTCACTAAAACTACCTTTCCAAATCTACAACAGAGCAATTAAACGACATTTATAACAAACATTTATTAATAAATTAAAATTTTTCAAATCCAGGCAAATAAATGCTCTATATTATTAATGATATGTTACGCATAATTAATGGCGAAACACCAATGATAACTTGATGCAGTTGTTTATATATTTTTTAATTTTTGTGTTAGTAGTGTCAGCTCAACAAGCTTGTAATCCAATGTGGTGTGGACACCTAAGCGTGTGGTCCTCGAAACAACAAAAACAGTTTGTAAGCTGATAAATCAACATTTATTGTAATTGATACACTCTTTCAAAATACGAATAAAAAAATCGAAACGCTACTTTTTGCAGGGGTAATAATTGGTTAAATGACACGAACACAAGTTGCGATAATTTACGCAAAAGATAAAAAGAACAACACCAAATCAAGGAGGTGAAAAGGTAAATGATTTATGACACAAATGGTGGATTGATTTCAATAGGCAAAACTTGGAGAGGGAAAATTAGAAGAATAATTTTTCCTCTCCAATGCTTACTTAAACGACATTAAAATTTTTACAAATTCAGCAGCGTTCAGTAACAGTCCAACATATCTATATCGCATTCAAAATTTAAATATTCTGACAGCATCACAAATTACCACCAATCATAGTTATAAATCCAAACCGGCTGAATGTGAGTCAGTGGCATAAATCATAAAAACTGATTTGAGTTCTGATTCAATCAATTCTATGATTTGATCTAAATTTCAATTGGATTTGCAACCCAACACTTGTCAGAGCAAAACAATTTTGTTTTGTTTCAAAAAAATAATCAAACACCCAGTTAATGTCAAGGTCATTAAAGGCCGTAAGCTTGTCGACTTTGTCTTTTAGCAATTACTTACAAAAAATTGCTTACAA
>NW_026881621.1:0-34378 GCF_032173495.1 Musca vetustissima | reverse complement strand
GTTTTACTAATATATAACTATTATAAATTTCTTATAATCAGACACTCCGCATTATAAGATATTTACAGATTTTTAAAACATGGAACCCTATTAAAACCAGTAAGGAAAGTAGTAAAGTCGGACGGGGCCGACTACATGATACCCTTCACCACTATGGGTATATTAAACAGGACTATTAACATGAAATATATATGGGAGCTATATAGACCGATTTTCTCGAAACTTGACAGACATCACTCTAGGCTCAATTCAGTACGTTATGCCAAATTTCGTGCAAATCGAAGGTTATATAGGGACTTTGGTGCACCATTTATATGAAATCGGACGAAACTATAAATGATTTTCACGAAACTTAGCAAATTGCCAAATTTCGTGCAAATCGAAAGATATATAAGTAATTTGTGGCACCATTTACATGATATCGGACGAAACTATATATGGAAGGTATATCTAAATCTGGACCGATTTTCTCGAAACTAGGCAGACATCACTCTAGGCTTAATTCAGTACGATATGCCAAATTTCGTGTAAATCGAAAGATATATAGGGACTTTGGGGCACCATTTACATGAAATCGGACGAACATCAGACAGACAGAGAGACATCACTCTAGGCTCAATTCAGTACGTTATGCCAAATTTCGTGCAAATCGAAAGATATATAGGGTCTTTGGGGCACTACTTACATGAAATCGGACTAAACTATATATGGGAGCTATATCTAATTCTGAACCGATTTTCTCAAAACTTGGCAAACATCACTCTAGGCTTAACTCAGTACGATATGCCAAATTTCGTGCAAATCGAAAGATATTAGGGACTTTGGGGCACCATTTACATGAAATCGGAGGAAACTATATATGGGAGGTATATCTAAATCTGAACCGATTTTCTCAAAACTCGGCAGACATCACTCTAGGATCAATTCAGTACGTTATGCCTAATTTCGTGCAAATCGAAAGATATATAGGTACTTTGGGGCACCATTTACATGAAATTGGACGAAACTATACATGGAAGCTATATCTAAATTTAGATCGATTTTCTTAAAACTTAGCAGACATCACTCTAGACTCAATTCAGTACTTTATGCCAAATTTCGTGCAAATCGAAAGATATACAGGGACTTTTGATGCACCATTTACATGAAATCGGACGAAACTATATATGGGAGCTATATCTAAATCTGAACCGATTTTCACGAAACTTGGCAGACATCATTCTAGACCGAAATCATTAGGCTGTACCAAATTTCGTTCAAATCGAAAGATATATGTGGACTTTGGTGCACCATTTACATGAAATCGGACGAAACTATATATGGGAGCTATATCTAAATCTGGACCGATTTTAATGAAACTTGGCAGACATCATTCTAGACCTAAATGATTAGGCTGTACCAAATTTCGTGCAAATCGAAAGATATATAGGGACCGTTTACATTATATCGGTTAAATATATATATATGGGAGCTATATCTATATCTGAACCGATTTTTCCCAATTTCAATAGGGTTCGTCCTTAGGCCGAATTAGTGACCTATGCCAAATTTCATCCTATTCGGATCATAAATGCGACCTGTGCTTTGTTTACAATTTAACATGGACAGACAGACGGACGGACGGACATGCATAAATCGACTTAAAAAGTGATTCTATGCATATTCTCAAAAGGAACCATGTGCCTATCTCGTTTCCTTTTGCCTGTTACAAACATATGCAAAAAGACATAATACCCTGTACCACAGTGTGGTGAAGGGTATAAATAGAAGGTTATGCTAAGTTCGGACCAAAATGCATTATCCTTTCGCAGCATAGTACAAGTTAATTTTTCTACAAAATTTTTAACATTTGTTAGGAATATACTAGAATCAGTTGTCTGATATTCTCCATCTTCCAACATGATTTAGGTTTGGACGAAATATTACGACGTTTAATGATTGGATTAAACCTGCAACTCCTTTTGAGACTTTTCGTGCGCACCAACCAGCTTTCCAAGTATTTACCAGCCGGACTGACACTTCAGCCATAAGGCTGCATGTATAAAAATTTAGTTTATATGAAAAAAGTTGTCTATGACTTTTTCTGATAAAAAATATTATATTAAAATTAAATGGGGAGAGTTTTCTTCACGAAAAAAAAAAATAAATTTTCTGGTATGAACCGAATTGTAGGTATATACTCAACATCCATGTATTACGTTGTTTTGTACTAGAAGTGTTCAAGAATATCTAATATATAAATAATTTTATATTGACAACTAAGCCTGTAAATTCTTTATTCATTTCATATCGATTCGTTATATCAAAATTGTTAAGAGAGAATAGTTTAAAATTCCCCACCCATCCTAATTGTATTTCACATAAATTCTGCACAAACTTTTTATGTGACAAGCGTAGCTAATTATTATTGTTATGTGAATGCATTTAATTGAATATCAATAACATTTCAACAATTGAAAATGCGACCAAATGCTAGTGACAATTGTTGGCATTTATCGGTGGTACCAGCAAACACCACCTCCACCACCACCACGAAGTTTTCTCCTGAGATGATAATGATTTTCACAAAATGTTTATTACCAAAAAATAACACAATACGGCACTACACCCCACAAAATCTCTAATTTATAACAAACAACTAAATTTAACACTAAATGCGCAACAAACAAAAGAAAATAACTTTTTCCGTTCGAAACAACAACAAAATACAATTTATTTAGGCTCACAATTCAATTTGGCTCATTTTAGAAAAATAAAATGTTATAAAACAAACGATTTGTCGTTTTGAATCAATTCAAATATTGTGCGTTCGCTTTACTCCCCCTTACCTCACCGTTCGATCACAATTATTTCCGTACATTGTGTCACTTGCTGGTGTTGTTATGGTGTCATGTGAAATTTCGATGTTCTGTAGAATACTTCTATGACTGGCTGGCTGGCGAATGGCTAGGCTAGTGTGTGAAAAATTTATTTCGCTTTGTTTGGGAAATCCAATTGATTTATGTTTTTCCGAAAACGAAAAACAAAAAATAATTACAAAAATATTTATTTATTCAAATTATGTTGCATTGTTACGCTTTGCATGATTTCCACAAACGAAAAACAAATATCAATTTGTGGCCTCCCCAACCAATCCTCCACAATTTATACTCTGTTGTTTTTCTAAGGTTTTAGAGGAAAAATCACTTCGCCACACTTGATGTTTCAAATGCAATTTGAAATATAGAAAATTCGTTTTATTTTTAATAGGAAATTTTTAATTTTCTCTTAATTTCCAATAATGTTTGTGTATGTGTAATCCATAATGGATTAGCTATAGACAGACACGAGTAGCATATCACACCTCCCAGCACCCAATCAAAGTTAAGTCGCTTCATTCCAATTTGAATTTTCTACAACGTCATGCGTGTTGTGGAAAAACCACAGCACAACCTGTCAATTTCCATCTGAAAAATATTCAATTTTAATTTATGGCTGAAGGCCATCGTCGTCATCATCATCACGATTGAGAAGAAGACGAAGATCATGGAGCACTTCAATCTGTCCATCTAGAAAAACCTTCACCCACAAGTGTTTTATATTTAAATAAAGAAACACGAGAAAAGACAAGACGTGTTCATCACATACAGCAAGATTTCATTTTGTTTTCAAATTTCACTTTCTTCTTTTGTGTCTTTCATTGAAATGTATTTTTGTCAGCATCTGTTTCATATAACACCAGCGGTAATTACGAATATTGCATTTAGTTTGCAGCATTTTTTGTTTTCAAATTTTCTTCATTTGATCGTTTTATCGATGAATAAAAATAATTTATACGAAATGAGTTTTTATTCACTGCTTCGTAACATGATTCAATCATGTCAGCCCACCCAATCAATCTAACTTTCGAAATTTTGCACAGATGCGTCTTTCGTATGCAGGAAGGACAGGTACTTATAGGTCGAAATAAACCTTCAACTAATTAAAAAAACCAAAGAATCGAAATTAAAAAAAAAGAAAAACGGTGAGAATTCCATAGATGGGCATAGAAAAATTTACAAAATGTTGTTTTGTTGGTGGTTTTTTGTAATGAAAAGTCCTCACTGGAACATGGAACTCCTCACTGGATCATGGAATCCGAAAATTCCAACGGCATTAGAAAGAGTACATGCCTGGCTCTTGTATGAACTAGGATTATTGATTTCGCACAAAAATTAAAATTGACCACAAACTATGTTAAAACATAAGAAAGATCTTTATAGTTTGGATTTATACTAGTTCTTACGATTGCTATACACACTCAGAGATATGGGTAAAAAATTGGAAACGATTGGATTATAAGTTTTTGAGTTAGCGTGCCCGCCACCCGTTTAAAGTTTGAGAATCACTCTTGCCGTCACTTGATGCTAACACAGTAAATTGGCTATATCTTTAAGAGTTGTTGAGATTTTCACTTGAATTTTATAGGGAGATTCTTGAATTAGTGTAGGATCGAATTAAATAAAAAAACAAAATTAAATTTTTTGAAACCGAGAATGGGGGGGTCCCTTGCTGAAAAGAAATGCTGCATCTACATATTCCCTCTTGTATATAACAAAATCGCAATTAAGGGGACCCCCCCATTCTCGGGGTCAAAAATTTTTTTGATTCAATTCGAATCTACACTAAATCAAGAATGTCCCTACAAAATGTCATAAGAAAATCTCAAGAACTCTTGAAGATATAGCCGATTTATTGTGTCAGCATCAAATGACGGCTAAAGGGCTTCTCAAACTTTAAACGCGTTTTTCTCTTTTGCGAATGGCGGGAACGATAACTCAAAAACTAATAACCCAATCGATTCCAAATTTTTACACGTTTCTCTGTGAGTGTATAGCTATCGTATGAACTAGGATAAAGCCAATCGGTGAAGATCTTCTTTATTTTTTAACTTGGTTTTTGGTAAAAAATCGGCGATTTTCCAAAAATATTTTTTCAAAAGGTCCGCCATTTTGTTAATTTTAGAGCGAAGTCAATAATCCTAGTTCATACAAGAGCCAGACATATACTCTTTCTAACACCGTTGGAATTTTCGGATTCCGATGTTTTAGCGAGGAGTTATCATGCCCGCCATCAAAAATAAGGACTTTTCTTTAATTACAAAAAACAACAACAAAACAATAACAAAATTTTTTTGTAAATTATTTGTCTTCTCCTTTAAATCTTCAAATATATATGTGCAAAGTTACAAACCTTAACAAGCATTACCAGCCCATTAAAAATCTTGAAAAATTAGAATCGAGAATGGGTGGGGTTCCATTAAGCAAGTATACTTTATAAGAATCAGGCATTATGAGGAGAACAGAAATCGATATACCGAAATTTTTATCACAAATGGAAATGTGGTAAACATTAAGCATATCTAAATCATGTGCTAAATAAACATCGGAAAGTAGTTTGATAAAATCAATCGACTAAAAATCTGAAATTAAATGATCGTCAATACTTTAGGACCATTGAACTACCTATAGAGGGTAATGCATTTCGTGGTTTCAAAAGTAAACGTAAATAAAACACATACGAAATAATTTGTTTCATAATATTTTTTTTTTATTATAAACATTGAAAGTTGACATTATATTTGATACACTACCTCAATCAAATTTAGTACCCTGGTTCGAAGTTTTTACGCCCTTCACCAAAATATCCAAAAGGGTGGCAACCTTTATAGAAAGCTTTATTAACAAATGTAGATTGGCTGGATGGGATATAATGTTCTATACTCTATTTGTAAAATCGGTCTGGAGTCTTGTATGGGGGCTTTCTCAAAACATGGACCTTCACTGCTAATTGTCTACAAAGAGTATTTAGATCCCACTTATCAAAAGTAAGTCTGGTTGGATCATTTGCGAAAAAATACTCACCTAGAAATAACCCGGAATTTATATGGGGAATATACTATAATGCAAATTTAGCAATACGGTAGAAAAATTGCATTCTTAACCTCTGAAAATAGTCGGCTATATTAAGAATATGTTGAAAATTTTCCGCAAAGATATATATCCAATTACATCTCAATTGTTTGACTAATACGTAAACCAAAATTCCGCAATTTCCAACCATTTCTGTTAGAAAACGCAGCTAAAATCTTTAAAATAAAACACTACACAACTATCTGCGAATCTATATACCGAACTTGACCGATTTGAAGACAACAGTTGTTCTCTCTTATCCTGGCCTATGTTTCAAATCATGTTTTCTCGGAGATTTTGTTGTTTTGCAAAATATTGGCCGATATTTTTCAAAACTTCCTTTGTAATTAGTTGACCAGATCCCCTTCTAAATGTATATTTTTGAGCGACTAGAAAACCAGCAAAAATAATCTAGGGCAAAATCGTCAAAATGACGATTTTTTTATCAAAAATCGTCAAAAATTTAAATACGCACATTTAGATATATTTAAATATATTTTTTTTATTAAAAGGAACATAAAAGAGGTATTCAATTTATTAAACACGTTTTTTAAAGCTAATCAAGAAATTCATTTATTTTATAAATAAATATTTGAATAGTCATTTCGACTTTAATAAAGTCATTCATTTTGAAAAGAAATATTTGTGTTAATCATTTTCAACATGTCGGTTTTAATTAACGTATCATAACAATTTGTTTTGTTAACTTTTAAATAATCTTTGGTATAAATTTCTCCATTGAAGCCTTATTGGGGGAATTTCGACTTTTCGTTTTATTAAGATTTACTTGGCTGAAAACACGCTCAACATTTGCTGAGGAATGGGGTAATACCATTACCTTCCGTACAAATTTAGTTATTATAGGAAAAACATATGAACCATCACCACGTTTCAAATCAAATATTGCATTCCAAAAACGAAATAAATCGGTTTCATCATTTTCACAAATGTTACCAAATTAAACAACCTTAGTTCGCGAAATTCTGAATCCAATTTTTGTTTTTCATCTTCGTTCACAAAATGTGGAAATTCTTTAAGGATATCGAAAAATGAATTATTCTTTTCATTACTAATATACGTGGGACTTATCATAGATACAATTTTAAAAATGCTTTCAAATCGAATCTTTTTAAAATTGTAATAACTTTGTATAAATTGAAACTTAAATTTAATATAACAACTTTTCCGTTCACAAATTTTCTTCTATTTGCCCGTGTCAAAAAACAACAACCGTTAACTTTTATTTGTTTTGTTGCTGTCTACCCAGAGAACGGCACAGCTGATTGGTAGTTTTTCATATATCTGGGTAAACTTATACTGTTGTTGGCTTTGTAACAATACAAAGTATACCTCACACACATATGCCAAATATTCATATTATTTTTACTTTTTCTTTCGCTTTATACATTTTTGATGTTGCCATAACAAAAAGAACCCAAATATTGAAATATTACTAAAATGACCAAAAATCGTATTTTTTGGGCAAAAATCGTCAAATCGTCATTTTTCAATTTTTGACCAAAAAATCGTCAAAATTAAATCTGGCAGCCCTGACTATCTCTTGAAATCATGATGTGCATAGCAATATTTATAAATTAGCTTGGAAATTTTGTATATACATGATACTACTAATTAGGATGTATAGTATATCAGGCTCTCCGAGTATAAGAACTCCATGTTTTGCCTTATTGATTTTTCATGAGTTTTAAAGACCATAAATGGTTTTTCTAAAAAACTTGAAGTTCGAAATATCAGGTTAATAGAGAATAGACTTATCACATACATTTAAATGAAAATCCACAGATTCCGTAAGCCAATTTTAACATCGTGTTTTATATATCTTTATTCAAATTATATAAATTATTCCTTTGCTATTTCAACATGCGATATTTGGTAGTAAAAAAATTGTCCACATAATTAAGCCACTTACTCCAACAGTCATTTGTCAGACTTACCTTATGTTAGTAGAAAACAAATTTCCACACACACACATCCGCTCATCCATTACTGAATCTATTATCAAGGACATTTCAATTATTTTTCATCAAAAAAAGGACGAAATTACCTACCTTGTGCAAACCAAATGACAAATTCACTCCACAACAAAAATAATAATTGCCCAAACTAAGTGACAGTTTCCGTTTGGTAAGGCCAAACACACAACAGGCTCCTCCTAATACCAGCCTGAGAAAGGTAATAACCATTTTAAGTTGGTATAACCCATATGAGAATATTATCCGATACATTGTATGTTTGACTAAATGTGAATGAATTAGCCGAGAGTTTTGTGACTTTTTGATGTATAACCGTCACCGGCAGAGAACCGAACCGATGCCCCCACACTGAAGAAAAATTACCAAATGTCCATTTGATAAATGATGCTAACCGAAAGGACATAAGTTGGTAATTTTCTACAACATTTATTTTCGTTTTTCCCACTTCATTGGCCTAGGCCTACGTGCCCACCGTTCCCATCCGGAATGATTTTCTTCATTTCCTACGTGGAGCAAAGCGAGAGAGTTTTTTGTTGCTTTGGAAATTGTTAATATCCGAGAAAATGATAAACACGGCCATCTAACAGTGGCATCCTGACTATGATGACGACGACGTGTTCTATGCAAAAGTATGCCACAATCAAGATTAGGTAGGTGGGTGAAACATCGTATGCTGGGGGGGGGAGTGTGTGGGCTATAGTGGTGATGATATTTTACCTAACATTAGTTTGATGGACATCTTCTACTCCTCCTCTCTGAAATTGACTTCTTGCTTCTGTTTCACATTTCAGGATGTAGAATCTCAATGTTCATTTATCAATCATGGATGGCGGCAAAGGTTTATGTCGATTTATTTTAGATTATTTAAACATACAACTAATAGACGCTGAAGTATGTGATGACATGTCAGTAGTTTTCACAGGGTGATAGGGTTTGGAATACTTTATCGTCATTGATTTTGGTTGAAGGAGGATTTAGTTTGAAGTATGTAATGGACATTAATCTTAACTTCAGAGAAAAGTGGTATTGATTGCATATATGTTGCGGAAATATTTTTGCAACTTCAGTGGACCCCCATGTTAGTTTTAATTTGTATATGTTTGGATTCTTGCAGAATTTGTGATGTAAATTTTGTTACAAAAATTTATGATCGCGATTTTTTTTTTTCAATTAAAATCGTGGCATATTTTTTGGAATGACATAAGAATAAATCTGTAGTAATAGTTTTGAAAGAACATAAACATAGATTAGGATTTCTTAGAATATTTTTGAAGGAATAAACATGATTTGTAAAGAGTATCATTTGAAGGTATAAACGAGGATGTTTTAAGAATATTTTTGAAGGGTATACACGAGAATTCTTAAGAATATAGTTAGAAATTTTTGAAAGGATAAAAGTGTTTTAGGAAATACGCAACGATTTTTTAGGAATATTTTTTGAAAAATATAATCGTATTTTTTTAAGCATATAACTGTAGATATTGCTAAGATTTTTTTATGAGGCTTTAATGAGACCGGACATTTTAAAATATTTTTAGATTTTTGATTTTTAATAATATAAGGGTGATTTTTTATGAATTTTTATAGAGGTATAAGCTCGTTTTTTGTTAGTTTGAGAAAAATTTTGTGTCGTATTTATCAAAAATATGATACATACATTTTACCTCACTGTGGTGCAGGTTATTATGTATTTGTGAATATGTTTGTAACAGACAAAAGATACCGATATAGACCGATAGTTCCTTTTGAGAATATGCATAGAATCACTTTCTGAGTCGATTAATTAAATATGTGACAACATTTTTCACAGAATAATGAATTAGGTCCTGATTTATGTATACGAAATTTTGTTGAAATCGGTTCGAATTTAGATTTAGTTCTCATATATAGTTTCATACGATTTTATGTAAATGGAGCACCATACTGCCAATGTTTGCCCGATTGAGACAACATTTTGCATAGTGTATTGAAGTTACTACAGTTTGACATCCGTGAAGTTTTGATAGGTTGTATAGATATTTCGAAAGGATATAAGGATATTGGATATTTTTGCTAAGCATTTTTTGAAGAGTGGATATTTTTATAAATATTTTGAAAGGTCAACGTGGATTTTACAAGGGCATTTTAGAAGTAATATAAACGTGAATTAGAATATTTTGAATGGATAAGAGGGTGTTTTTAAAAATAAGCAGGGTTTTTTTTAAATATACTTTGAAACAACATCTACGGATTTACTACACGCTGGTGTTCGCTTTATATAAGGTATATGTTTTAATCCAATGGTCTTGATCTAGGTTTGTTGAAAGTATTACGATGTGTAAAGTTTGGGTCAAATCGGACGTTCCATTCGCTTAATATCGGAGGTACTAGCAGAAGTGGACCGATATATCGGCATGTTAAAAATAGTAGGTTATGCAAAGTTCAAATCGGATAATCCGTTCGCATTATATATATTTCAAAATTAATGTTCAGCAAAATGTTGCCCATTTTGCTTGAGAAGTACCAGAATGATTCGGGGGATTATCCCCATCTTCGAACTTGATTTAAGTTTGGAAGAGATATTACGATGCCCACAATTTGGATGAAATCGGTTACTCCCTTAGAGCGTTATCGTTCGCACCAGCCAGACAGACAGACGAACAGATGGATGGACATTTGTAAATCTACTCCAAATTGTCTGAAACGATCAATATTTCGATGAGACACATTTTTGCAATATCAATGTGACAGATTGGATTTTAATTCAATTTATTAAATATATTTTGGATTATTTAAATATATTTTGAATAGATATAGGACCGGATTTATTTAAGAATATAAGCTTCGATTTTCAGGTTCAATAGTTGATTACACCCATAATAAAGTGTTTAAAAAGTTCAGCCCAGCCAAACGTAGCAACCCTATGGTGAATTGTAAAATATTCGTCGGAGAATCAATAACGTATATATTCTTGGTCGGAATAAAAGTCTGTATCGATTTAGCCATGTCCACCTGTCTGTTGATCTGTTGAAATATTTAGGATAGTTTGCATAGCTTAGCCACTATACCCCTTATATAGGTATTTTGGACACATTTTTTTAAACTTAATCGTTGTAATTTGGCATTTTAAATTTTCATTGGTTAGAATATTGCCCAAAAATTGCCAAAAAGTTCTTTCTACTATATTTGTTCTTGTCGTACTATGTTTGATTTTTGGTGAATATGCATGGTTCCTTTTGAGAATATGAATTGAATCACTTTCTGAGTCGATTTATGCATATCCGTCCGTCTGTCGCATTTTGATTCAAATTGGATGAAATTTCACACAGCTCATTTATTTGGCCCAAGGACAAACCCTATTGAAATTGGTAAAAATCGGTTCAGATTTATATAGAGCTCCCATATATATTTTCGTCCGATTATATGGAAATGGTACACCAAAGTCCCTATATATTTTTTGATATGCACGAAAGATATATAGGGTTTTTGAATTGCTCCTGGAATGATGTGCTTCATGAGAATCGGCTCAGATTTACATATATACGAAATTATATACGAAATTTGGTTTTTTGCACGAAATTTGGAAAAGCGTACTGAATTGAGTCTAAAACGATGTGTGCTAAGTTTCTTGAAAATCTCTTCAGATTTGTATTTGTATGTATCATGTGTATTTTCGTCCGATTTATTAATGTAAATTGTGCATTAAAGACCGAAAGATAGTATAATCTTACGTATGTCAAGTTTTTTTTTTAAATCGGTTCAGATGTACATGAAGCTCCTATATATATTTCCGTACGGTTTTAAGTAAATGGTGCACTAAAAACCTATAGCTAGGCCGATTGACACAACTTACTGAATTAATTAATGTCTGGCAAGTTTCGTTGAAATCGGTTCAGATTAAGATATATCATATGCAATATCGATCTATTTATGTTAATTGTACATAAAATAATAAATGGGTATCTGAGAATAAATTTTAAACAGTACAGCATACAAAATAGCTTGTGTCAAGTTTGCTTTAATTCGATCTACAAAATTTAGCATAGGTTGCAGAATGGCGTGTGTAGGAATTGATGTTAGTCAGTTTACATATAGATAAAAATCACATATTTAAGTTCGCCCAATTTCAATTTCCTTCGAAATGGCGACGTCAGTTACGATACATAGGTAGAATTTACCCAATGTGGTGAAGGGTATCATATAGCCTGCTAGTCCGACTTTACTACTTTCCTTACTGGTTTTCCATCACAATTTAGAGTGTATATTAAAATTGATTTTTGTAGGTTTATAAACATCTTAACAGAAAAAAATAAATTAATCAGTATAACTTCACTTTTTATCATAGGCCCGACCCGTCCTTCATCGTGTGAAATATACATTTATTATTGTATAAAATTGCCATTATCAGACCAGAGGGTGCGAAATTTTAGCCAGTATGAGCAATTAGTTCTGTACAAAGCCAAAGATTTTTGCTTATGATTAAGTATTTTCATAACTTCCGTACTAATTTGTAATAACTTTTTTGTAGTCTGTAGGAACTAACCAAAAACTGAAAATTCGCTGTACTATATACGAAGAAATTATTAATATCGGAATCTACATTAGCGAAGAAATATAATTCGGTAACTTATTCTGTGTTTTTTGTTTTGCTTCAATCTATATACACGCTTACCAAAAAACTCCAATTTTGCATTTGAACCGCAACATTAGATACATGTCATTCTTCTTCATGAATTTGGGACAGTCTAATTTCCACGTTTTTCTTTACACTCCATACATATATTATTAATTTCAAGAATAATATACATTTCTACAATCATGATAAATGTCAACAAATTTATAATCAACCTAGAGCCTGTTTTTTGGACTAACCATATGTGGTGCTGCATAATCAACACTTATCTAGGAATTTATTTGCCTGATTTCATACAAATTGCTTAGTATTTTTAATTTTCCTAAAAAATGTGAACAAAATCCATATGCCCCATAGTACATATACTATGCATATGTAATAGAAAAAAATATCAAAAAAAGGCCCAAGACATCTTACAACAACAGATTTAGTTGTAAAGATAAATTTCTTGCATTTAAGTAAATTAGTAATCGTGCAAAAACTAAACAATTGTCCAAAGCCCAGCAATCAGTTATAATGGCCCTGCTTTGGCTCCTTCCTCTGAAATTGAAGTGAAATTGTAAGTGAAATCCTAAGAACAACTATTAATTTAAATCCTTACTCCACATGTGTGTGTGTATGCAATCATGTGCGTACGTATGTGTCATCAACCACCGCACCCACAACCACTATTGTAAACTTTTGTGGACATATGTATGTCGACTAGTAGCAGCGGCAGGATATTCATCGCACAACTTTCTTCTGGAAGATAAACATGCTTTCAGATATGTTAACGACTGCAATAAATAAACGGATAATATCTGTTAGGCCTCAAAAATAAATGTGATTTTCTTCAGTTTTTTTCCTCTACATTTTTTCTATTTGAATGGCCTGGTGGTCCTGGTCGGTTTGTTTGTTTGTTTGCATGAAGTCAAGGCAAATCTAAGTATCTGCCATAGAGATTAAGTCATATGTACACGTTTTTCTATTAAATTGTCCTCGATGCGTGTTGGTGTGTATAAATGGGTGACAAATAAGATGTTAAATGACCAACAGTGACGGACTGAGGGTGAATTTGGTCAGAGGGCCTTTTTGTTGGAGTTATTAGATTAAAATTTATTGTAGTAACATTTCCATTTATGACATATACCAACGATAGTATGCTATGAAGGCTTAAATATAATACCTACGATTCCATTACATGTTGTCTGAATATGCTACTTCTGTTCGATAAACAGAAAATTCGGATATATCTTAGAATACTGTACGCCAATTTGACTGCAATTTTATATTTTGGTTTCCCAATGGCTGTCAAATTTTCGAATCAAAACTTATTAATATCAGTATTCGATTTAGTATAGGTCCCATATAATAGTACTCCCGATTTTTTGTATGATAATTTCTGTACGTTCAAATGTACCATGTCATCGCATTACCGATCTATTTTAGTTGTTTTGAAGTTGTTTTTGTTTTTTTTTTTTTTTTTTTTTTTTTTTTTTTTTTTTTTTGGTCTGAAAGGTTTTTTGTATAGAAGCAAAAGCTTCTGGGGTGAATATCCCAACAAAAAACTAAGGGAACTAATGAGGATCAGTGGCGTGATCCGAAACTATAGTCTTCCCTGCCTTACCCCTCGGCAAACAATGTCATACATTCCCCACTAATAAATAGTTGTTTTTTTTATAAAAACAACAAACTGGGATTCAGCCTGACTATTTTGCAAAAACAAAATACAAATGGTATCCCAAATAAACCGCCAACACTACTGTTTTGAATGATTTATTTTAGGTTTTTTTTTAATGGGATGGAGAGTGCAATTCGGCCTGACAGAACATAACGTCTTTTTTACTTGTTGGAAACGCTTGCCAATTTTTATGGTAAATATTTCTGACAATACTTCATAATCATTTATATGAAAGGTTTTCTGAACAAGGATCTGGTAAAGCTGAAAAAGGACGATGAAAACATACGAATATCGACTTCTTGTGTTTGAGGACGGTATCTATAATCTTTTTATTGACATTGTAGAATATTTTGATGTAAGAAAATAAGGACGAAAAAAGACAAATTATAATTGACAGACGGAGAGCCACATATGTCTAGATTGATCTAAGACCTATATTTCGCAGCGTTACAAATAAAACACCCTTACAACGTAGTTATGTAGGTTATTACAATTTAATCTATGCAGTATGGTCCAGGCATCCAATTTTTGGCAAAAAAAAACCATTTGAGGCAGAAATATAATTGTTAACAAATGGCATGAGGTCAAAGTGAACATTTAATTTATAAAATGTTATATAACATTGAAGTGTATAAAAATATCGGTCAAGTAAACAGATGGAACTTGTGATTATAATTGCATGTAAATTAGACTCACTCATATAACGTTATTCCTATTTGTCTGTTTTTTTTAACATTTTGAATTCTAATTGGGTGTGAAATCTTCGTACCAAAAACTAACCATATTGACTTAAGTTTTTGGGTATAAAAACCCCATTACATGGTACTTTTAAGTTTGATCCGCCATTTTTGTTTAATTTTCAAGTTCTGATTTCCCATCAATGGTAAGCGACCGAAACTTTACTAAACGTGTCCAAAGTAATTCGTTTAATACAATTAAAAAAAATGGAAAAATTGACATTTTCAATGTTTTTTTAATATTTAAAAAAATGACCTCCATTTTCAATCTACCCTATTGATTTTTTTACTTTTTTCTTGTCCGTAATGTGATATTTATCTATGTCATAAACTCACTGCTCTAATTATGGCAAAAAATTGAATCTCTGGTCCATAGTGCTATGACGATTTTTTTCCTTTTGAGTTCTCAATATATTTGCCAAGTTCCTCCGCATCAATCAAGAATTTTCCACTTCCAATATTGGCAATATTGCCAATTTTTTTAACGTAGCTGAAGCCAAGGTTCAGCTATACTCGGGAATTACATAAGTATATGAAAAAAGTGAATAGTTTTGGGTTTGTTGATCCGTCGTTGGAAACTTTTCATAATATTGGCCTCCAAAGTTTAAACCGGTTGAGGCAAACCAGTTCCTTTATGTTCTCTATCGATTTGTGACTAAGCCACTCAATTCACGATCTTTGTGGCAAAGTAAAACTAGAAGCCTACAAAATGAGGACCACGTCTCTTATGTATCGTTTTTCGAAATTGTATCTGCTGGCATTTTGAAGCTCGATTTTGAGTGATTTTTGAACTTTACTTTTAATTTAATATGCAAACAGAAATTTCTCAAAATCGATTATAAGATTAATCGCGAATCTGAGGCTTCAGAATAATACTCATCCGAAGGTGGATTTTTTTTTAAATTTTTAAAAAAGACCTATTTTTCGGAGAAATTTTTTTATATCTGTCATTTTGCCTTCCAAACACACGAAATTTGGCAAAAACTGGTTTTGAAAATATCGCAGATTAAATTGTATTTTCTGTGGATCATTTTCGCTTCAAGGAGGATTACGTGATTTAGACGCTATTTAAAATGTATATTCCATAATATAGTTTTATTTTAAGATTTATTCATATTTATAGAAACCCACGATTTATTGGATGGGTATTGCTATAATCCGCAAGGTACATACTTATACACAGGAAGTGATTATGTTTATATATGTAAATTTTTCGGTGAAATTCGGGTAAAATAGAAGTAAAAAGTAAATGCGATGACATAATTTCTTCGAACCAAAAACAAATAATTTTTGTGATTTTTATATCATTTGATTTATCTTGGTGTTTAGATTATGTTAATATTTTTAAATTAATTTTTAGGTTGATATATGTCATTAACATAATGAAAATAATGACGTAATTTCCTGTATTTTTATTATTTTTCCTATATTTCGCGAAAATGTACAACTTTTTCGCGATTATTATAATATTTTCATATTCATAATTTACGAAGGAAGTCAGGACATTTTTCTCTATATATGTACCAAAAATCATTGATGTACCACGAAAACAAAAAAACCCGATATTTTTGAAAATAGAATATTAAAAATTGGCAATAATTTCCAAAAACATATTCGTTTCTAATCAAATTTCAGGATTTTAGCTCCATTCGTTCTACCAACTACAATTTTAGTAAATTTTCCTCATGTTTAAGATTCGCTCAATAATAGTACAAATTTTAATACCATTTAAAACATACGGTATATTTATATTCTAATTTATATACCAAATTACAAAATTCGACTACACATGGTTCAAGTACATATGAAATGTATTTATTTTAGTCATTTTCTTCACTACCATATCTATATACAATCCAACATTCAATGGTGTTAAATTTTAGGATTCTGACGCCCTTCATTAATCCAATACAATCGACACACATTTAGTACGAATTTTCAAAAACCCTCTGGTACTTTAAATTTACGGTATTGGATCAATACAAATTTTACAATACTGGATTATATACAAAATTTCAACATACTAGCTTCCGTTATTTTGATTCTGTCTGTCAATCAAATAACGCAACTCATAGGCATCAAACACTGTTTTCCTGTTTGGCAACACTACGGCTGCGCAGCCGCATTGAAATATCGATCCGCCTAAAGGTATGCTATACAATTTTTTTAATAAAATTGTTAACAATAGAAGGCTTCACTAAATATACAATAAATATCATCTAAGAACAATCTTCGCAAACAAATTTTAAATGTTCGATATTTAACCTGGAGTATATCTCAAAAAGGACATAACGAATTAAATTTTATTTAATGCCAAAAACTTTTAATATATCCTGATACGACATTTAATCTGTACTTCTTAAAGCCTTCGAACCGTGGTTTGTTTCTTCCCTTTGGTTTCTAAATAATTACTTGGCACTGTATGCGGAAAATATAGTATAGGAGTATCAATTTTTAAAACAATCCATACAACTTTGGTATCCCGATCTGTTCGTGTCACTCTTCAATAAGAGAGCTATTTTTTAAACAATTGATCTTGTTACCACTAACCCTGTTTATCATGTACATCGATACTTTAGAGCTTACATATCATTTAAGATTAAATATGAATTTGAAATTCGTATTTCCAATTAAAATAAATTCAAGAGATAAGATGGTATTTTGATCGTTACGATCAGACCGATAGTTTTTTTCTGATAGTTCCAGTTGTAAAAATTAAGGTGATCTTTGCACTCATACAACTTTTTCCTATGAAGTTCTGATAAAAATAGAATAGAGTTCTATGATAGGTCTCTTTGTGCCTTAATTTTTTGTTGAACTCTATTTATTCCTGGTGGAATTTCCCTTTGCTACCTAAAACTCTTCGAAGGTGACTTCGGACTGTGGCATTATCTCAATATATTTCATAATAAAATTAACTAACATGCCGATGATATAAATTTCTTGATAAGTCAAACTGGGCTCAAGACTATGTTCTTGGGGTCAACCCATTTTGAATTTATCACAATGATGTGTCTGATAGCACTTTACCTACGAAATAACTTCGTAAGAGTGAGTTGGGGGAAATCGTAAACTATATGTACTTCACGGCGGTTCTCCATATTTTAACCGCCATCGAACCACTTGTTGCTCGGTCAATATATATAAATGGCTCCAAGATGAAAAGAACTAGCCATAGTAATTGTCCAATCTAGGAATCAAAATTCATACTTTTGCCAAAAATCTGTCATGGTTAATATAATTTGTATTTATTTTTTTCTTTTCAGTTAGTATAACCCAACTAAAATTCTTGTAAAGGGAATTATCTATGCTAACTATCAAGATAACAAGTTTCCGTATATGAATTTGGCCCATTTAAAGGCCCGCAACAAACTTCACGCAACCTTCCTCAGCATACAACACGTAAGTATGAGTGTGGCCAAAGCTTACCCAACATTACAATTTATACCGTTAGATACTAGTTAAAATTCATTAGTTGTATTAGTTTGTTTAGCTTCTCTAAGAATATTTCACTTACATTCACTTAACTACCCCCAATGATCCTTGATAGTAGGACAGTTTTTCGTTCGTACATGTGCCTCACCACTTTGGCTACCAACCAACAATCAGCGGCAACCAAAAACGATACACAAAAACCCAACGCCTTAGATCTATGCAAAATAATTGACGCCTCGATGAACTGTTGACACACATGACAATTTGTCTTAGTTTTTGTAATGACATTGCCAGCGACTGAATTGGCGATACGCAGATATTTTCGAAAGAAGTTGAAATATTCCGACTTAAGTAATTGTTTGTTGTGGTAATGGTATGTGTGGGTTGAGTGTGGAGAAGCATATGTTTTGTATGCCACGCGGCATAATGACCTGTTAGAAAATAAAAAGGGATTAAATAAGTGGCATGAAGTTTATCTATGACAAATATTAGAAAATATATTTTGGATATTTTTCAAGATTATCGAGGTGTATTAATATTAAATCTAACCACATTTGTTCATTTTTGGACAAATTGCAGAGACTTGTGTAATTATGTTAAAAGGTTTCTGGTATGTAGTTGTAGTAAAAACATATGAGAAAAATATAGAAAGTAATTTTCTAAAATATCTTTAGATAAAATATGAGTAGGTCTTCTTATGGAAGACCCATAGGTTTTCATATGGAAGACCAGAACTTTATATGGAATACCAGAAATTCTTCACATGGAAGTTCAACTTCTTGTAGAACACCAGAAATTCTTCTTGCAGAAAATCAGAGGCCTACTTTTAGAAGTCTTAAAGGAATTCGTAAAGAATACTAGAAGGATCTCTTATAGAAGACCAGGAATATTTCTTATAGAATACCAGAAAGTCGTCTTAACAAATCAAGAAGGTATTCTCATAGAAGGGTAGAAGGCCGTCTTACAGAAGTCCATCCACCAAAAAGATTTCCTTTTAGAAGACCTGATGGCCTACCTATAGAAGACCAGAAGGTATCTTACGGAAGACTAGAAGGCCGTCTTTGAGACCTGAAGAAGACCAAAAATATTTTATAGAGAAAATCAGAAGGTAGAAGAATACAGAAGGTCTTCCTGTAGAAGAATAGAAAGTATCTTTAAAGAAGAATAGAAGATCAAGGTATCCTTACAGAGGAATCCTTTCCTTTACATAAGGTCTTTCCTTTACATAAGGTCTTCTTTTAGGAGACATTATGGCCTTCACAAAGAAGGCCATAATGTTTTCTCAAACAAGGTAGGGAATTCTTCCTGTAGAAGCACGGATAATATTATCATAGAAAACCAGAACGCTTTCTTATAGAAGACCATTAATGTCTTAGGAAAACCGGAGGTATTCTCATAGAAGGATAAATGTTCTTCTCTTAGAATAACAGAAGGTATTCTTACAGAAGGCCAAATTTTATTCTCGCAGGATATGGAAAATTCTATCATAGAAGACTGGAAGGTATTTTCTTAAAACACTAGAACGTCTTCTTCTTATAAAAGTTCAGAAGGAGATCCACATAAAATAAGAAAAATGGTTGTCGTGGAATACCGGAATAATCCAGAATCTTTTCTTAGAATCCCCTTAGGCCCTTATTCAGTTCCTTTTTTAGCATTCAAATCATGCTCTTTTATATTTTTATAGGACTACCACTGGTTCTTTTTTGTATAATATTCCCATACTTCTCCTGTTGATGCCTTTAACAAAAAGGACATTGACAATTATCAGCTCTATTCAAAACATTGTATTCGTAATACCTTAAACCAATTTCAATCCCCTTACCTTTATACTGCAGCTACTACCACGCACAATATAATCTACATGAACAGTTCGGGGTACAAAATCAAAAGGTGTAACTAATCCAGATGATGCCTCTAACAATGAAAATCCAAACTGGAAAGATGTCATTTTGATTTTTGTTGTTGTTATGTGGCTAACACACAAAGGTATCCCTTGTCATAGAAAAAGCAACAATAACTTTAGAGCGTGACGTCAGACGCCTGAACCGGAAACAAAAGGGCGGACATTGCGAAAAATATACGCAAGATAAATTATTGAGGGTTGTTTTTTTTTTTTTTTTTTTGTTGCATCACAATTGTTCCATGACGATAGTCTGTTTATCTCCACTGGAACACAACACAGTGAGTGTGTTGGTGACTGGCAAACCCTTTTGGTCCGGATTTGTTACCTTCAAACGGTGAGTGAAATGAAACAAAACAGTTTTCTCACCCAACCAACCGACCGACCAACAAACCCAGCAGCGTCATCATCACCCACATCTATTTTCTATTCACATAATTTTGTTTAACTTTGCAACCTTGACTTCTTTCGCTTCTGCCTCACAAAGCCTCACGCACTTTTAACCCTTTCCTTAGCAATTGAATGTAACAAAAGGTGGAAATTATTACCTTCCTTCCGTCAATGTGTCATCTTGTCAAAATGAGAATTTATATTGCTGACTTTGTTGATGCTGTTGCCATTTTTGCATTGATTTTAAATTATATTGTCCACATAATATGGTGCACGTTCACAGCGGGTGTTCCCAATGTCCACAGTGTGTTGATTATGATTTTGAAATAACGCTCTTTGTTTAGCCGATGGTCACATTTGTAATGCAGTTATGAGTTGGCCAGACGAAAAGGTAATTATATTTAGGTGTACATTTTATGAAACATATATTGAAATGCTCCACTTTTATTTATCATCCTTGGACATATTTGTAAACAGTGCTTCAAAATTTAGGAAAAAAAACTTGTTTCTGCCTCATACACTCAGCTGGCTTTGTTAAAGTATTTAAAAAATATGCCGATCAAAATATAAATCGGAAACATTACAATGTTTATACAGCAATACTGAACAGCGAAATAGCTAAAATGAAAGGGTCCAAAAACATTATTTTTGTTTGTTTTTCTCTAGATGCTACAATTATGACCCGAACACTACGAAATTTTACATGAAGAAGGGGACTTAGAAAAAAAAATAGATAAAATAAAAAAATATGCATGACTCTTTTGTTGAAAATCAGCAATATTGATGATTCTATGGCGTATAGGTTTACTTCTGAAGGCCATAGACGAAGAAGTATGGCTGTTTTCATTATGATGATAATTAACCAAGACTTTAGTGTGACGAAATTTGAATCTCATGGCGTAAAAGTTCTTCGGAAAAGTTCCCAGTGTAAGAAATATTATCTGTTGACCTCAACACGGCTAAGAAGATTTAAATATCTTTAAATATTGCTTAGGCTCGGAATATATATCGTCAGAGAACTTGGGTTAAGGGGTAGATGGGCAAATGTTCGGCCCCGTCCGGCTATACTGCTTCACTCACTTTTTTAATATTATATGAGTTATTATTGATAAAAAGATCGGTCGGCCTAATGTCGACTGATCATCGGAAATCATTATACATACACGTTGGGCAGATTTTCTTCGATTTCATGGTTTTGGAGTTGTGGAGCAAGATCCACCTCCTTCTTCAAGGTACTATGTACTACAGAAATACTCTTAATGAGAATTATCTTAGGAACATAGAAGCTCGTGTCGTTGAACTTAAACATGGACAGATATGAACAGTGAGAGTCCCAGAAAAATAGACTATCACTCCGCAGACATGGAAAAACTGTTCAAAATAGCATAAAGATCACTGGATACATGCGAACCTCGATTTAAGCTATTTTTAGGCAGAACGACAAAATCTCACATTTATACCCTACAGGGTATTATATTTTTGTGCCGACCCAAGAGT
The DNA here is from genome assembly GCF_032173495.1 of Musca vetustissima. Classification (NCBI taxonomy): domain Eukaryota; kingdom Metazoa; phylum Arthropoda; class Insecta; order Diptera; family Muscidae; genus Musca; species Musca vetustissima. Next base: position 12,223 of record NW_026881621.1, on the reverse strand, counting down.
TTGTAACGCCGTGAAATATTGGTCGTCATATATCGACTAGCTTAGTCGATCTAGACATGTGTGTCCGTCGGTATGTACATGCCACAGTTATGGACCAATTGCCACGAAATTTTGCATTTGGGATGGGTTCTGGCGAAAGAAGACCGCTATTGTTTTTGATCCGATCCAATGATCCGTTAATATTTTGGGACGAAATGGACCAAAACATTTATTTTTGTCTGTTTTTTCTGGTTGCTTTAGAGGCCACAATTATGTCCCGAACATGTCGAAATTTTGCATGGAGAAGAGAATCAGGCCAAAGAATAAGCGTGCCGTGTTTTGCGAAAGATCGGTCAATAATTAGTGTGAAATAGTGTGAGAAGATATTTAGAGGATGCAATAAACCGAAAACATTATTTTTTTCAGATTTTCTTGTCACTCTAGAGGTCATTATTATATGAAGAACTTCGCCTATTATACACCGTGAAGGGCATTTGACAAAATACATAGAAAGGCCGAGGGTTAAATCAACCAAAACCAAAAGTGGCAAAAGTTATATGTTATGGTGTAAATTTTCATCCCGGGAGACAAAATTTGGAAAATATGCCAGAATAGTAACAGGTCTACCTATAATCATCAAGAATGTGCAAATATCGGGAAATATTGCCAGCCTCAGAATACAGGACAGCAGAAAGAAACACTTGAAGAACATCGTCGTATTTCTACGACGATGATCTACTACTCCAAAAAACTATTAAAAAAAAACTTCTGATTAGACCTCATATTCTTTTGGTAAATATTTCTTCAAATCCATAACTTCTAATCCCACTCGATCATTATGTACTTCCATTTAAAAAATTAATATTACTTTTTAATGAACAATTACTATTTTATTTTAAACAATATTTCATTAGTAGTTAATATAAGTATTTATATTTTAAAAATCAATAAACAATTCTGCGTGCCGATTATTTTTAGATCGATGCAAGGGTTTCGGATCTGGAAATCTGTCAAAATTTGACACATCTTCCATATTGGCAACACGAGGTACGAAAGGTGCTGCAAAATCTTGATTCAGCAGCCCATACCAATCTACATTTTTAAACCATGCATGGTTTTTTATATCTTTGTTTCCATTCACCAAGTTGCCGAATCTTAAAGAATAAAAATAAAATAAAAATTAATTACAAAAAATTAGGAAACGTTTCAATATTACCTTTTCGATAGATCCACCTGCAGCAAATGATCGATGAAATCTTTAAGTGGTGCACTGAAAAATGTTGGCATTTTGTATTCACCATCACAAATTTTCGTATACATCATCATAACATCTTTGTTGTGTGGAGAAAAGGGTGAATTTCCAGCCACAAGTTCATAGACCAATATACCAAATGACCACCAATCAACACTTGTACCATATGGTTTAGATTGTATGATTTCTGGAGCTAAATATTCCGGGGTGCCACATAATGTCATGGTGCGACCTTCTACTTTCTGAAGGAAAATGGTATACACTTTTAAGACAAATAAAATCTAGACAAATAATACCTTAGCAAATCCAAAATCTGTAATTTTGATATAACCCTTGGAATCTATAAGAATATTCTCAGGCTTAAGATCCCGATATAACAAACTCATGCCATGTAAATATTCCAAACCCATGAATACTTGGGCTGCATAAAATCTCGCCTGCTTCTCGTTGAACTTGCGCACCCTTTAAGTAAATTATTTATAAATTTAACTAAAAAGAAATTACGTTTTGACCATACTTCCTATGATAGGTAAACAATTCACCACCATTTACAAATGGCAAACCCAAATAAAGATAATCAAAATCTTTGCAGGAAAATTCCAAATGTATTAGGAAGGGAAAACGTATTGCAGCCAATACTCTCTTCTCCGTGTGAACATGGGTGACTTGTTTGGTCTTTACAATTTGATCTTTAATTAGTATTTTTACTGCATAATAATTACCAGTTTGACGATTTTTCACCAATATCTATGTTGAAAAAGTTTGTACATATTAGTTTTTATTAAAGTTGTTTCTTACCACCCGGCCAAATGATCCAGCACCCAAGGTAACCAATTCATCAAAACCCTCAAGACCATTGTCTGGTGATGTTCGTGGTGTATCCCAAACTTTATTAAATTCTTCTTTAAATTTGAGCATTAACTCATCATATTCAATTGCTGGATTGTATATTTTATCGGGATTAATGCTAGGAGAATCTAAAAATATGCATTCATAACTATTTTAAAGGTTCAAATGGTTCAAATTGGTTTGGATTATAGTCTTACCCCCTTGTCTACTATCTCGTCCCTTATCGTGAGATATGCTCGTCGATTTCATTCGTTGCAATTCTATATTTCTAAAAGAAGAAATAATTTGTTAATGTAGTTTCATTTTAAATTAATAACATGGAGATAACTTACGTTTTCATATTTTTGAAAAGAAAACGGAAATGTGACAAATAATACACAAGGCCTATTTGTATATGGCCAATGTATAGGTAAACTACTGTACAAAGGTGTATTTATATGTATTTATATTTGTAGGTGTGAGTGACAATCAGTCTGTTTTTAACTTTTTGCAATATAAATTGTCAGAATATATTAGGGTCTTCACATCAAATAATATCTATTCTAAATTGGACCCAAAACGTAACTGAAAAAATAAATTGTGCCATTTTGCCGCGGTAAAACAACAGTACGTTTATTTAGGGAAATTTGCTTAATGTTTTTATATAATATTCCATTTCAGCCTTTGGCAATTTATTTTATATATCAATCATGTTGTTTTTGTAATATAATCAGTTGTTATAAATCATACATACACTTTATTAAGGGAACCCCGCCCATTCTCGATTTTAATTTTTCAAGATTTTCAATGGGCTGGTAAATCAATACCAATGCTTGTCAAGGTTTGTAACTTTACACATATATAATTGAAGATTTAAAAGAGAAGAAAAATAATTTACAAAAAAATTTGTTATTGTTTTGTTGTTGTTTTTTGTAATTAAAGAAAAGTCCTTATTTTCGATGGCGGGCATGATAACTCCTCACAGGAACATCGGAATCCGAAAATTCCAACGGTGTTAGAAAGAGTACATGTCTGGCTCTCGTATGAACTAGGATTATTGACTTCGCTCTAAAATTAACAAAATGGTGGACCTTTGAAAAAATATTTTTGGAAAATCACCGATTTTTTACCAAAACCCAAGTCAACAAATAAGGAAGATCTTCACCGATTGGCTTTATCCTAGTTCATACGATAGCTACACACTCACAGAGAAACGTGTAAAAATGTCTAAAAATGGAGTGTACCCTTATATGAAGCAAGCAAACGGAATGTATAATTTATACCAAGCCAAGGATCAAGTCCTAATATGTGACTTATATGTCTACTACTTCTGGTACCTCCCCCACAAAGGTCCAACATTTTGAAAACTGATAAAAAAAAACAAAAGCGAATGGAGTACCGATGGAATACCAAACCTTAATCAAGTTTGAAGGTGGGAGACATCGGTGCACAGTTCTGGTACTCTCCAACTAAGCATCAAAAATAATGTAAATGTAATTATAAATAATTGCCTGTATTCTTGCAGCTTAAATTGACAGTCGGATAAATATTTGGAGTTTGGTGCACCATTTAGTTGAAATCTGGCGAATATATATATGTGGGAGCTATATCTAAATCTGAACCGATTACAACAAAACTTTGCAAACGTCGACTTGTAGTGATTTTAGTACGCTGTGCACAATTTTGTCTCATCCGGACAAATATTGGTAGTTTGGACGAAATGGTATATGGGAACTATATCTAAATCTGAACCGATTTCAACAAAAGTTCGTATTTGTCTAGCGTGGCCTAACTCCGTACGCTTCGCAATTGTTTGTCTCAATCGGACAAACCTAGAGAGTTTGGGGCACCATTTACCGAAAATCGGACGAAACTATACATTGGAGCTATATATATATATATCATCCGATTTCAATGAAACCTAACTCTCACTATCTTAGTCTCAATTTCAATCATTTAGATAAAATCGGACGAAAACAATCTCAACAAGATTCGTCCTTGGGCCAAATAAATGAGCTGTGCCAAATTTCATCCTCTTCGGATCATAAATGCGGCCTGTACTTTGCTCACGATAATACATGGACAGACAGACGGACATGCATAAATCGAAAGTGATTCTATTCATATTCTCAACAGGAAAATGAATAGGTCAATGGTGTAATATATCCACCGTGCTTTTATAGGGGGATATATCACAACATGGACATGTGGTCTAATGTCCAATAGTAGGGCATACACTTAAACCAAAAAAAAAAAATTGTTGGGCGCTCTTAGAAGAAAGCATCTTGAGATTGCTCTCCCTGAACATATAGGAATTGTGTGTTCTTAATTCCTATAAAATATTTGTGATTTATCCATGTCCGTCTTTTGATGAAAGATAGATCTGTTATTTTTTTAGATAGAACTTTGAAATATTGCACATACATTGTTAATTTTTTTACAAAGAATGGGATACATTTATTCGTAGTTTGATATAGCCCCCATATAATTGTTTTCGGTATGTTGGGGATTGTGGAGACCCAAAAATTCGGAACTATGATATTTTGAGTTCCCATTGGGTGGCAAATCTTCCTATCAAAATTGTAAATATCATTCGATCTGTGGGAATTGTCCCCATATAAAGATTCAGGCACTCTATAGGTATTGCGATGCTCCTAGGGGCATTTTCCAACCGAAGTGAATCTATTTTAGCATTACGAGGTGGGTGAACAAAACATGTTAATATTACTTTATGTTCCATGTGGACGCCATATGCTCCCGAGTGAAGAAACATGAAAAAATTTTTCCTACATGGTCTACATACAAACGTAAAGCGTCAGTTTTGTCAAGATCCTTTCCTTTCAAACAATTTACAGTTCGCTCGTTTTTATGTTTCAATTCATATGCGTGGGGTGCATTCAAAATTCCTTAAATCGATCGGACATTTATATGGATAGAATTTAAAAGGGACTTTTTAATTAATGTTTTATTCATTAATTAATGTTTAAATTAAATTATAATTAATGTTTAAATTATAGTCACATCCATGAGAAACTTCGGTTAACAATTTATTAATACCGAAATAGAAGGGAACTAGTTGGTTGGGTTACCTACCTATATATATATATATATATACACCAAATAAATATATGAGCCTCCCAGATCCCTTTATAAAAAATTACAGCTCCATCGGTTGGAAAATGCGGCTAAAGAAAATGGGGTCGTGCCGTTCTATGTTCTATACCAATCCAAAAACTGACATTGATAATTTTTGGTAGGAAGATTTGATTGAGATTTGGAATTTGGTTGAAAAACATGGCCAAGGCCCAAACAGTTATATGGGGACTATCCGCGAGCTTGGTCCAATCCAATGAGAATTCATAAAATTACAGCTACTTCGGTTGAAGAAAATCTTACACCCCATGAAAAATTGAAAAATCAAATTAGAGACATTCCCTTTCGGTAGGAAGATTTGATACACCATACGTTTAAAAAACGTGTCAAAAATTCCCATAATACCGAATATTTGGGCGGTCGTTATATGCAGCTATACCAACACGTGGGGCCATATACATACTCCCTTTGCAATACTAACCTTCCTAGGAGTAATATCAATGCAGTGCAAAATTTCAAAGCTCTATCTTAAATATTGCGATCTATATCGTGATTTCAACAAAAAGACGGAAAGGTATAAATCGATATAGAATTTTATTCTGGTCATGAATACATATACTTTATGAGATATACGGTGAATATTTAGGTGTGTTGCAAATGGAATGAGAAAATTAATAATAACATTAAAATTAATTAATAACCTTATGGTGGAGGTTATAAAAATTAACACCTTATTCTAGGGTCAATTCAAAGATTTTCATGATTCCCAAAGATCCTTATCACTAGATTTTTTTCTTTTTTTTTTTTGAAAATCATTCAAATCAACGACATTGAATTAGCCTCTTCATTTGCCTCAGATTTCTTAATACGATAAGTCTTCCATAACTCTCCACGGACATTCACAAAAGTAAATGTAAATTATGGAGAATTTCCGTTCGGACGCATGCCTCACAAATTGGTTAACAATGGACCAATCAACAAATCGGTTTGCATGACGTTAGGTAATGTCGCAGGATTGGATGATATTGACGTTCAACCGCAATGCATGATGGAAATCAAATTCAGGAAATTGCACATTGTGGGTGAGTTGATGGTAATGTTTTGGTACATGTCACGTTTGTCACCCATCAGCGATGAAGAAGTAAACGAATGTGTATCATGTGGTGGATTAATTGATTTATAATGGCCACAACACAAAATATATGCCCTCCTCACTCCCTCCCTCCACCATTATGAAGAAGTCACTCGCTCTCAAACACACACACATCCTCTATGGCCGTTGTGTTACACATTTTAGCTAAACCGATTTTTAATGTCTAACATTTGGTTAAAATTGTTTTTATTTTCTGGGAAATTTCACTTTATATCCAACGATTTGAAAAGAATTGCAGTTTTTGTTTGCTGTCTTTCTTGTTTGATTTTTACAAATCGCTCTCAGCAAAACAACGAAATTGTTGTTGCAACAAATTATGGACATTTTACAAATAAATTGTATTTTATATTGGCCATATTTTTATAGCCGAACATTTCAACTTGTGTGCTACTAGCACTAATATCAAAATGCCTGCTAACCCATAACGTCCTTTTCCCCCGGATAAAGACTTTTTGGCCATTCCCCGTTCTCGCATTGTAATGTCCAAAATAATTCCGTTTTTTTATTCGATTTTTATTAGTTTAGCACACACAAGCACCATCATTTTTGCATAAGCCAAAAATATTTTTCGTTTTGTCACAAAAATTGTAACAAAATTATTCATTAAATTGTTGTTGTTGATGTTACAGTTTTCATTTTTTTTTTTTTTTTTCATTTTGTGTGAAAACCATTGCGGGCTTTTAGCAAAACGTTTATATTCCTCCTGCTGTAAATTTTTGGCCAAAGGAAGAGGTAATAAAATTTGCTGTCGTTGACTGAGTGACTGACTGGCTAGCTCGCTGGCTATATAAATATAGCAATGCTTTTGATGCAATTGTTGCAACATTTTATCGATAATCCGCTCGTAAAAAAGCGGTCAAAAGAAGAATGAATGGTATTCAAACATTTTCTAATGTGACCGAACAGAATTGCAATCTTTTAGCTTTTCAACACAGAAATAAATGCAAAAAGGCTGCATATGGAGTCATATGCAGAACAAAATGCCGGAATATTAGTTTTGGAAAATATTGAGCATAGTATTGAATCGCCAATAAAATTTCAGATTTTCAATTGGATAGATATTTTTTTTTTATTTAATAAATTTCGTTAAGATACTAGTATTTTATGTTTGTTTTCATAACAATTCAAGATTTTAACCATCCATGAAAGTATTATTTATTTTTGTCATATATTGCAACAATAATTACCGATTGTTTTTCTTTTTACAGATACCTTGGAATAACAGGAGACACGCTGGTAAATATTTTGTATTTTTTTAATTTATATTTACAATATGCTATATTTTTGTTTATTGATTCGCTTGAATATGTGAAATATCGAAATAAAATCATATATATGTATGGGGTATATCCACTACCAAAATTTAAAAACCAGTAAGGAAAGTAGTACAGTCGGACGGGGCCGACGATATTATACCCTTCATCAATTTGGATATATTCTAACAGACGTCGCATTTTTGAAGAACAATTAACATGAAATTAGATGAATTAAAATATGCCATCTTTAACTAAAGGTGAACCGACTTAGACCAATTCATAAACATGTCATTCTGCAACCTATACCAAATTTTTTTATTTGGACAGATATAGAGTCGTTTGTTTAGATATCTAAATATGAACCGATTTTCACAAAACTTAGCACACTATATTCTAGACTTAATTCAGTACGCTATGCCAAAATTCGTGAAAATCGAAAGTTATATCGGAACTTTATTACACCATTTACATTTAAATCTGAACTGATTTTCACGATACTTAACACACTTCATTCTGAACCTAATTCAGTACACTATGCCAAATTTCGTCTAAATCGAGAGATATTAAGGGAGTTTGGTGCTCTTTTAACATAAAATCGAACGAAAATATATATCAGAGCTATGTCTAAATCTGAACCGATTTTCACGAAACTTAGCAAACATAATTCTGGACCTAATTCAGTACGCTATGCCAAATTCGTGCAAATCGAAAGATATATAGTACTTTGGTGCTCCATTTAATTCAGTACGCTATGCCAAAATTTGTGCAAATCGAAAGATATAAAAGACTTTGGACTTTACATAAAATCGAACGAAAGTATATATGGGAGCTGTATCTAAATCTGGACCGGTTTCCTCCAACTTCAATAGGGTTTGGGCCAAATAAATGAGCGGATTATAAATGCGACCACTACTTTGTTTACAATTTAACATTGACAGACGGACGGACATGCATAATCGACTCAGAATGTGAATATATGCATATTCTCAAAAGGAACAATGAGTCTATCTCGATTCCTTTTGCCTGCTACAATCATATGCACCATGCCATAATACCACGTACCACCGTGTGAAGGGTATGCCAACTGTCAAAATATTTATCCGTTAAAATCAAATTTTTAATATGACAGTTCGTCATTTTCTAATTATTGATATTTTATAGTTTCATTTCACTTATGGGGGATATTAAAAATATTAAACATGTTTAAACAAAAAAATCCGAAAGATTGTACAAAATTTTTGAAAAAAAAAATCTATAACCCCTTTAATCATCTTCCATACATTTGTAGTCGAATTTGGCCCTTTACTTTGGCCTTTTCCGATTTAATTCTTTTGTTATCTCATATACTTATTTCCAAAACTACCTCCATATCTCAACATTACACACCAATTCCGACCGCAACACAAATCTAGCTCTGTACTAATTTTAGTAATATTTATAACCATTCGTACTCTTGTAGAACTTATTTCCAAAACTAATTCTAAATTTTATGATTCGAGCTTTATAGGTTCATCAAAATATTAATTTTATCAAATTTAGTAATGCATGGGTTAAATCGATTACAATTTTCCTGTAGATATTTTCAGATGAATCATATGGCCTGGCACGCATAGTTCACCAGCCTTATTGCTCGTCGTTGGGGTGGGATCTTGCCAAAAATTCATCAAGAAATTATGCCAACTACCAGTCTATTTAATTATAATGCGTGCATAAATGATAGAAAGAAGTACAAGAAGGAAAGGGATATATGAAGAAGGATATCTATAGTCCAAAGCAAAATATAGAAAAGAGAAGTCTATTTCCTTCATAATTTGACAATGCCATGCTTAGCTGTAGATGCATGGTTAGCCCTCCCATCCTGTTTGCCATGAAAATCCAAAAACAAAAATAAATTGTTTAACACATATGGCAAACCCATATTTGTTTACCCTATGTTACTTCTCTGACCCCTGTTTCAAATTAAACTTAGAACATTCGTTTAGCACATGGTTAACAATACCAAAAATTTATTGAAAATAAAATTCATTATAACTACCCAAAAAGAAAAAATTCAGATAAATGTTGAAAATCCTAAATTTATAAAGATTTTAAAATTCAATATTTTTGAAACTACCATATTTACCACCGATATCAAATACTTGACCAATTACTAATGATTTCCACAAAAAAAATCAGAAAAAAACTAAAAATAGCTAAATAATTACGTATCAAAATTATACTAAATGTATCTCTATAAAATTATATTATTGAAAAACATAAGTTAAAATTTTTAAATTTAAAAAAAAAAAAAAAAAATAGAATTTCAAAATTCAGAAACAAAATTCGGGCTTGAACGTTAGATGTTAAATTGAAAAAAAAGAATCTTTAATCAGTTCTGTATATGTTTGTGTGTTTCTGTTTCCTTCATATGAACAGCTGTTAGGTACATTGACCTTTTACAGTCATCATCAACACAAGCACAAATTATTGCAATCGGAGATTTTTTTATATTTTCATTTCAAGTTAAATTATTTGAAGATCATTCCCCAAAAATAAATTCATATGTAAAGCAAATGGGTTTCAATAAATATACAATGTTGGATTTGTTATTGAAAGCAAAACAAAATAAAATTAATTTAAAATAAGAAAGAAAATCATTAGCAAAGAATACATTAAAGCAGTGCTTTTCAAACTAGTAAAATTCAAACAACCATCAACATCCGTATCCTTTAGAAATATTCTAATTGCAAAACAAGTAATTTTAAAGCCATTTAAAAATTTTTATGATCATTTTATAATATCAGCAAAATATTTGCATATTTAAAAATATCAATGCAAATATTTTGTGGAACGTGAGAGCAATAACGGTTCACCCGCTTACTCTCTGTACAATAGATCGATTGGTTGGTTAATGGTGGTTTGATGGAAGTTAAAGAGAGTTAACTTACTTTGAATATGTCGGAGCTCCCACGTTGAAAGGCCTTCCAGAATGGGTTGGTTGATATTTACAACAGCAAACTCCCGCAAATTAACCAATTTAACAGTCGTCGGATCTGTTATCTCTTCTCAAACAAAACACTTATCATATGAACTTTTAACAGAGAATGATCTTCACTTTGATCTGTACTTTTCTTATTTTGTTCTCTGCCCTTCAATTTGGTTAACCACACAAACACTCACTTTCGTTTCAATGCCGAATGTTTCTGATTTTTTTACAGTTTTTCTTTTTTTTTTTTAGAAAACTAATGCAACCAATAAAAAATATATGGGTATTAATAATAATTTTGACGGGATAAACTACCAATATAGCGTAATATTTAAATTTTTGTTTTTTTTTCTTCACTTGGAATACCCGCACTCAAATATTAATAATTATAAGATTTCCAACAAAACTCCCGATCGCTTTAAAGCATGCGAAGCCACTAAACACCGAATGTTGTTGAAGAAGTTTGGCAGACATAACAGCTTGTGGACGGCATCGGTGTATCAAGGCAGGGAAATGAGGGGGAATCCTTAAACCAAAGAGGAATGACAAAATTAAAACTATGGCAAAAGAGAGACAGCTCCCATAGAGGATCTTACCAAGTGAAAACAACGACATAGAGCATATATGGTACTGTTACCATAAAAAAACAGGAACTTCCAAAGAATCCAATAAAAAGATGTATCTGGGCCAACAGTTAAGTTTCAGTACTGCAAGTTTTTTTTTTAGAGTTCCTTGCTCCGGCAAGAACTTATTCCAACAATCGTGGAAACAGGAAAAAGAAAATTATTTCACCAACAATTACAACCACGTTTGACAACTGGCTGGCTGTTTTACAAACAATTAGGAAAACTTCAAAGCTTCAAAAATTGTTGGTTATGACTTGCAAAATGCAAAAAAAATAAACTTTTCTTTTCAAACGTTCAAATAACTTTGCAGGTGAACAGCTTCGAGGTTAAGATAAAATGATCAAAATGTCTATAATTACCCCTTTGTATCCTCGGCTAAAACCAATAAAAAAACGGCTGAATAACCAATACTATCTTACATTTAAAAAAACCATTATGGCGACTTTTCTAGCACAAAGACATGGTAAAAGCACTCAATTGATGTATTGTGCATGTACAAATGTATGAAATAAGAACATACTAACAAAAAAAAGGTTAAAGAAAGTTTCACCACTATCATCAAAAAAAAATTATAGCATTTCCCCTAATGGCATATTATAGCGTTCAGAAATGAAGGTGAACTTCAATCTACTATAATTTGTTGAAATTAAATTTTATGTTTCAAAATGAATTTAATTACCATTTAGAAAATAAAAAAAAAATTAAAAAAAACAAAAATAATAGTAATGTCGGGGCTGGGATTTGAACCTGGTTCTCCCGGTCCATAGGCAGAAGCTCTTCCACTGAGCTATAACACATCTCGAAGTCGGTTCAGCTAAGTAAGACCAACATGCGATCGCGAACAGCATTATAGATTTAATGGAATGCATTAAGGGAAAAATGGCATTACATCAATGTAATGAACCTATAGAAACGTAACAAAGCAAACAAACAAAACAAAAAAAACTATAGACTAGAATCTCACAACAGTGAGATCAAACGGTTGAAGAGGCGATCATGTGGATCGAAAAGTACGATCTAGTAATTATGTGTAGTGATATGTAACTAAATGTTAATTAACATTGCGTTACA
>NW_026881620.1:0-35653 GCF_032173495.1 Musca vetustissima | reverse complement strand
CACCACGCCTATTGATGATAGTCCTTGAAAAAATATTCTTTAAAAATCCACGCCTATTGATGATAGTCCTTGAAAAAATATTCTTTAAAAATCCACGCCTATTGATGATAGTCCTTGAAAAAATATTCTTTAAAAATCCACGCCTATTGATGATAGTCCTTGAAAAAATATTCTTTAAAAATCCACGCCTATTGATGATAGTCCTTGAAAAAATATTCTTTAAAAATCCACGCCTATTGATGATAGTCCTTGAAAAAATATTCTTTAAAAATCCACGCCTATTGATGATAGTCCTTGAAAAAATATTCTTTAAAAATCCACGCCTATTGATGATAGTCCTTGAAAAAATATTCTTTAAAAATCCACGCCTATTGATGATAGTCCTTGAAAAAATATTCTTTAAAAATCCACGCCTATTGATGATAGTCCTTGAAAAAATATTCTTTAAAAATCCACGCCTATTGATGATAGTCCTTGAAAAAATATTCTTTAAAAATCCACGCCTATTGATGATAGTCCTTGAAAAAATATTCGTTAAAAATCCACGCCTATTGATGATAGTCCTTGAAAAAATATTCTTTAAAAATCCACGCCTATTGATGATAGTCCTTGAAAAAATATTCTTTAAAAATCCACGCCTATTGATGATAGTCCTTGAAAAAATATTCTTTAAAAATCCACGCCTATTGATGATAGTCCTTGAAAAAATATTCTTTAAAAATCCACATATACGCTATGTGTGTCCAAAGGAACCATTTCGATATTATTTTCTTAAATAGTCTTTCCCATACCAGCATACCCGCTCAATAAACCGTCTAGTCAGCAGTAGCATCTGATTGCTGTCGCAGTAGCATTATTATTGTTATCATCACATATTGCTGATGTGTGAATTCACTCTTCTTGATTGTCTGTTCACACACCAGGAACGTTTGCATTGCGAATCTGGATGTTAAACTAAGCATAGCGACACCAATAAATCATGCAATAATGTCGATGTCAACTGCTCCAGAAGTAGAAGACTTCGTGATGGATGTTTTTGCCATTGTTGCTGTTGTTGTTTTTATTTTCAACACCGCATATCCCAATCATCATCATTTGAGATAATATAGCAAAGATATCATCTTGTCGCAGCATCATGTATTATTTACACACTCACACACAGGTATGCATATGTATATAGAAGTGTACAATTATGTGTGAAGGATTTCTACCTTACTTTTTAAAAAACATTTCATCTCTAGACGTTGACATTGTTGTTTTTTGTTGTAATGAGATGGGGTTTTTGCAACAACGATGGCATGGCTTTCGGTTGGGGATTGTAAATGTTTGTCCGCTGAGTATATTTGTTGGTGTTTTTTTTTATTATTTTTTTTTTCTTTACACAAGTACCGTTTTTTATAATTATGTCATTTTAATAGTCCTCAAATAAATCTTCATTTGGAGTTTTTTCTTTTTCTTGATGTGACCCTAAAGCTATAAAGGTATATTTCTCTTCTGTTTTTGTATTTGTAGAAATATCACGTTGTTAACCACGGGGTTCCTTTTAATTATCTTATTAAGTGTGACACTCCTGCTACTTATTGCAATTTATTGCCTACTTTTTGGTTGCTCTTTAAGAGCAATATACATAGATATAATTTAAATTATGAAATGATTCGAACTGTATATCCTATCTATAGTTACTTTTGATAAAATATTAAGAATTGCCTTAAGGGTCGATTAAAGCGAGGTATTCTTGAAAACAAAAGGAATGTCACCATTTCTCCACAATGGGTCTACAACTCGTCCAAAATATGTTGGTCTTTGAAAAAAAAAAATGTTTTGAAAAAATATATATTTGTCTTTGAACAATTCACGCTTATTTAAGACATCAGATTATTTAGCAAAAAGTCAGTTTCTAGTAGAGAAAAAAAAACGTTATGTTTTTCAAATGTGGGGACTTTGAGCTTTACACCCACTTATATTCTCGTATGTACTCAGATGGGGGAGATACACTTAATAACTCATTACCACACTAAAGGGCGAAAATATAGCGCTGATCGCTTTGAAATTTTCCATGAGAATCCGGGTATGGTTAAGGGCAACGCCTATAAATTTCGGTTATGATCAGATAATAATATTAGGATGAGATGGACCGAAAATATAATTTTTGTGTTTTTTGGAGTCGATATATAGGCCACAATTATAAGCCGAACATCATAACACAACCCACGGTGAAGGGAATCTGGACCAGTAATTGGAAGGGCTGTACTGAATATTGGTAATATTTGTTGACCTCTAGTCGGTCAAGAGGGTGCAAATATCGCAAAATATTGCCCAAGCTCAGAATATAGAACTACAGAACGTTATAAAGATAGGGTATCATATGGTCGGACCCGTCCGACTATACTGCTCCCGTCCGACTATACTGCTCCGCTGGTTTATTTACAAGACTTCAAATGGGCTGTAAAGCTTTGTAACTTTAAACATATATATTTGATGTTTGTTGTTTTTTTTTGTGATTAAAGAAAAGTCCTCATTTTTGATGACGGGCACGATAACTCCTCACTGGAACATCGGAATCCGAAAATTCCAACGGTATTAGAAAGACTACATGTCTGGCTCTCAAATGAACTAGGATTATTGACTTCGCATTAAAAAATGGCTGAAATTTGATTATTTTTTTTTGGAAAATTGGGTATTTTTGTCAGTTGATGCTAACATAATAAATCGACTATATATTCAAAAATTGTTGAGATTTTCACTTAAAAATTCTTAAATTATTGTAATTTCGAATGAAATCAAAATACCATTTTTTTATTTATTTATTTTTTTTTTTTTTTGAAACCTCACTAAAGGACGGATATGTACCGCAGAAGTCAAGGAAATTTAGCATGAGTATCCGGTTATGGTAAAAGACGATGCCTATAATTTTCGATGATGTTCAGATATATTGAAATGGACAAAAAACCTTTTTTCCTGGGAGCTGTTGATCCCTAGTTGGTCAGGAGAGTACAAATGTCACGAAATATTTCCCAGACTCGGAATATAGATTGCAGAATGTTAGAGCTCTAATGGTTGACCCCGTCCGACTAAAAAGCTCCGCTCACTGTTGTTTAAATGAGGTTGAATCCCTGGGGTATTGTGATTTAAGGGACCCCCCCATTCAGGATTTTAATTTTTAAAGATTTTCAAAGGGCTGGTAAATCAATACTAATGCTTGTTAATGTTTGTAACTTTGCATATATATATATTTTAAGATTTAAAAGAGAAGAACAATAATTTACAAAAAATGTTTATTATTGTTTTGTTGTTGTTTGTAATTAAAGAAAAGTCCTTATTTTGATGACGGGCATGATAACTCCCCACTGGAACATCGGAATCCGAAAATTCCAATGGTGTTAGAAAGAGCACATGTCTGTCTCTCGTATGAACTAGGATTATTGACTTCGCTCTAAAAATAACAAAATGGCGGACCTCTGAAAAAATATTTTTGGAAAATCGCCGATTTTTTACCAAAAACCGAGTTAAAAAATAAGGAAGATCTTCACCGATTGGCTATATCCTAGTTCATACGATAGCTATACATTCACAGAGAAACGTGTAAAAATTTGGAATTGATTGGGTCATTAGTTTTTGAGTTATCGTGCCCGCCATTCACAAAGGAGAAAAACGCGATTAAAGCTTGAGAAGCCCTTTAGCCGTCACTTGATGCTGACACAATAAATCGGCTATATCTTCAAGAGTTCTTGAGATTTTCTCTTGAAATTTTGTTGGGACATTCTTGAATTAGTGTAGATTCGAATAAAATCAAAAAAAAAAAAATGTGTTGACCCCGAGAATGGGGGGTCCCCTTAACACATTAAAACTTCTTCTTTTCGAACCAGGTAAATTCAAGTTATCAAAGATAGAGTATTTAAGGCACTTCATATAACGTTAAATTCTGGGTAAGTTATTAAGACACATTTTTGAGATTCTAACGGAATAAGATTTTATGGAAATGTATTTAAAACCGTTGATGATATTCTGTCAATATTTAGGTCAGTTGGTGTAAATCACAAAATATTCGAACTGTGTTTCCTCGCGATGAACGAATTATGAAATGTTGGATCCCGTTTTTATCTTACAAATGATATGCATATAACATTAATCGGTTCAAAATATTAGATGTCTGGTTCTGGTTGAAAATATTAGATGTCTGGATCTGTATCCCGTGGCGAGGCGAGGTTTCTAAATAAGAATCGAGTAAAATTGGAGAAGGACAATGAAAACATACAAATATCGATTCCTTATCTTTGATGCCCCTCTCGGAAATCTCACGAACGACATTTTTCAAGAACTCGAGATATGAGGAGAAAATTAAAGACATGCCAACTCATGCCATGTAATGTTTTTCTTCTTGAATTGTGGGATCACTAGCCAAAAGTTCTGCACGCTAAAACTCAAAAACTTCACGTAGGATGAAATTGTTCTTTTGGGTTCTTAATATACAAGCCAAGGGCTTCCATCCCAAAAGAATTTTTGACTACCCCAAAATCTTGTTGCATAATTTTATTAACTTCACACAGTTTTATTAACATCACACAAAAATTAATCAAATTGCGGTCCTATAAAGACTTTTTTTGAAAAATCACCTAAGAAAGATATTCAAGGATTTTTCAAAGTCCATTGTTAGCTTTTGTCTTATCGTGCCCTCCAATTATAAACACATTGTTTTGAAATAAAAGCTTAAGGTTATAGAAGGGCTTCGATGTCACCTAGCATTTCCACCATAATTCGGCTGTAACTACAAAGGTTTTTGGAATGTTTAGTTTTAAATAACATAAAAATTACTCCTTCCGGGACCCGTCCGTCTGACCACGTTAAATTGTAAACAAAGTACAGGTCACATTTATGATCCGAATGGAATGAAATTTGACAAGGCTGATTTATTTGGCCCAAGTACAAACCCTATTGAAATTGGGAAAAATCGGTTCAGATTTAGATTTTTATGGTGCATCACAGTCCCTATATATATATATATATTACGATTTGCACGAAATTTGACATAGCGTACGGAATTAAGTCTAGACTGATGAGTGTTAAATTTCGTAAAAATCGGTTCAGATTTATATATAGCTCCCATATATATTTTCGCCTGATTTAATGTAAATGATACACCACAGTCCCTATATATCTTTCGATTTGCACAAAATTTGACATAGCGTACTAAATTGAGTCCAGTCCATGTGTATGGATTGATGTTAGTCGGTTCACATATTGATTCATTGCATTTCATATGTAGAATATACCCAACGTGGTGAAGGGTATAATATAGTCGCCCAGTCCGACTTTACTACTTTCCTTACCATTTTTATACCCTCCACCATAGTATGGAGGGTATATTAATTTTGTCATTCCGTTTGTAACTCATCTAAATATTCATTTCCGACCCTATAAAGTATATATATTCTTAATCAGGGTAAAATTCTAAGACGATCTGGCCATGTCCGTCCGTCTGTCCGTCCGTCCGTCGGTCTGTTGTAATCACGCAATCTTCTGAAGGAATTGAGATAGGGTTCTGAAATTTTGCATACGTTTGTCTTTTGTCTGCAGGCAGGTCAAGTTCGAAGATGGGATATATCGGTCCATAGGCATAGCTCCCATATAACAGTACCTACAAATTTTCGGTATTTTTGGGGTTTTGAGCTCGTTTTTCAACAGAATACGCTGAAATTTGGTAAATTGAGTTCTTATTGAACAGCGCTTATAAAATCTTTGTTTAATATTTTTCCGACCCGCAACCACATTTTTGTATATGGCAATCTTGTTCTCTATATGCGCAAACCACTTTGGCTTGCTTTTTCAGTTATCGAAAAATTGAGCATGGGTGACCATGTTTTCTCAGTGTTATTGTAAACTTTTATTCATTTGGTTGTAAGGGCGCAGGAAGAATTCTGTGATTTTTTATATATTTTTTAATGAATTAATGCATTTCTGACATTTATGAATAAAATACATACATTTGAACATAAACACTGTAAAAAACCATGTCGTTCAAAAATTATAAGGCTTGAAAGCAAAAAGTGTTCAAAGGTGCCCCCCTCTCCCCTACTAAATGTCTCCACAAAAATTATAAATATAGATCCACGTTTTCTGGTAGCCCCCATATAACGGTACCTCCTAATTTTCAGTATTTTGGGGTTCTTGAGCGCGTTTTTCTACTAAATTCGCTGCAATTTGGTATTTTGTAGTCGTATGTGGTAAGAAATCTCCCCACCAAAAATTATTAATATTCGGCCCCCTTTTTGGGGTAGTCCCCATATAACCCCCTTTTTATACCCTACACAACTATGTTGTCAGGGTATTATAGCTTTGTGCAGCCCCAAATGTTTGTAACGTCGCGAAATATTGGTCCTAGACCCACCTTTAAGTATACCGATCGTCATATCTCGACTAGCTGAGTCGATCTAGACATGTGTGTCCGTCCGTCCGTCCGTCCGTCCGTCCGTCCGTCCGTCCGTCTGTCCATTATAATTTGTAAACACGATACAGGCCACAGTTATGGACCAATCTTCACGAAATTTTGCATGTAGGATGGGTTCTGGCCAATGAAGACCCCTATTGTTTTTGGAAAAGATCGGTTAATATTAAGGGGATGAAATGGACCAAATACTAAATTTTTGTCGGTTTTTCTGGTCGCTCCAGAGGCCGCAATTATGGCCCAAACACCGCGAATTTTTGCATGGAGAAGGGGATCGGGTCAGAGAATAAGCGTGCATGTTTTGATAAAGATCGGTCAATATTTAGCGGGTCAAATGGACCCTGACTTTTGTGTGAAAAATGACAAAATTTGTATTCTATGGCATATATATTTACTCCTGGAGGATGTAGACCCTAGGAGTTGATAACATATCCAAGAGGAGTGGTTGACCTTTAAATTGATACCAAATATAGTGATGTATCTACTCAGATGTGGGAGTTACAGTCAAATATTTACATGTGCTTACGTATTCAGATATTATTTAGTAATTCATTACCACATTAAGGGGAGAAATATCGCGCTGATGGGTTTGAAAATTTTCATGAAGTTCCAGTTATGGTCAAGAACAACGCCTACAATTTTCGGTGATAATCAGATTAAAATTTTGGGATAAAATGGACCGAAAACATAATTTTTTGTGTGTTTTCGAGTAGAGTATAATCTGAAAATCACAACACACCCACCGTGAAGGTAATCTGGACAAGTAAGACTGTACAAGAGGGGGCTGTACAAGAGGGGGCAAATATCAGGAAATGTTACTCAGACTCGGAATAAACATCCTCAGAAAGTTAGAGTTCGTGGTAGTTGTGTAGGGTATCGTATGGTCGGCCCCGTCCGACTATACTGCTTCGCCCAGGGGTCTATCTCGATTATTTTTGCCTGTTACAAACATATGCATAAATACATAATACCCTGTACCCTTCGGTTCAGATTTAGATATAGCTCCCATATATAGTTTCTTCCGATTTTATGTGAATGATACACCAAACTCCCAATATTTGTCCGATTGAGACATGTCCTATATGTAAGGTTTTCTGAGGAAGTATCTAGTATAGTGGAAAGGGGTTTTTCTTCGGGATTCAATGATTTTCAATACAATGAGCGACATTTTTATAGAATATTTGAATGTGAAAAATGATAACACTATAGGGAAAATTATTTTTGTGCATGGAGCTATGTAAAACATTTCCTTATATGACATATGAATAAGTTATTTACCCACCAAACTACTAAACTTCGTAATGTTAAAATAGAATTACCACGGTTTAAAAATGGATCTTCATATGAGGGACTATATCCGAAATAAGAGTCAAGACGGTTGAAAATGTGCCCAAAATCCCCAATATGCCGAAAAAAATAGAATTCAAGTTCGTTCAAAGTTCTGGTATAGACCCTTTGGCCCAATGAGAACCGAAAATAATAAATTAAAGCCAATTCGATTGAAAACGCGACTGACATCCCTTTAATATTCATTTTGCAGATTTTGGAATTATTTTGTCTGTATTAGCCCAGTAATGTTAAAAATTTGCAAACTATTTTAAGTATACAAAATTTGTATATCCTAAACTAAGATTTCAATCGATAATTTTTTCGTGAGTCAGTTTTTTCCAATACTACAATCGGATATGATATTTCATTAAAAATACCCTCTATACAGGACTATAAAAACATACACCAATTGACTTTACAAATTACAATTAAATTAAAAAAGTCCTAATGTAAACAACGACAACAACAAACTATCAGCCCTGTCATTTTACATTATGGTAACATTTTTTTCTACTTTAGAACCTCCCCTCTAATAGTATTTACATAACAAACCTCTGCAATTATTTATTTTGTGTTAACATTACGTACTACTCTTCCCAAAGCAAACGAAATTCCATGCTACAAATCTCTACATATTGACATCAATTAAAAACCAAAAGTGAAAGAAGGGAAGGATGTAAAGAACGAAATTACAGCACATTATTGAAGTGCGTAAAAAAGGTAATAAAAATGTTCGTTGGACGTGTAGAAAATTAACCACCATTTAACTCATCCCTTAAGGCGTCATTACTGCCTTTTTTGTGAAAGGCAGGAAGAAAGGCAGTTTTTTCGTCGATGATGGTGTTTACCATTGGGTTTCCCATTTTCAATTCTTTTGTTTCGAACCAGGACCTTAAGGTATAAACGAACATGTTTTTAAATTGGCCGAATATGTTCATAAATTCATATAGCCGTAGGTGATTTTCGTTACAATGTACTTGCTCACATTTATAAATGTCAGTATATTCATACATATGTCTTAAATTTGTATAATTTGTGCTAATAGAAGACTAATTGCGTTATGAAAGGAATGTATTTCGATGCGCGTAGATTTTTAGAATGAAAATATTTATAGGCAACACCAGGGCATAGCATATCCAAGAGGAGTGGTTGGCCTTTAAATTGATACCAAATATAGTGATGTATCTACTCAGATGTGGGAGTTACAGTCAAATATTTACAGGTGCTTACGTATTCAGATATTATTCAGTAACCCATTACCACATTAGAGGGAGAAATATCGCGCTGATGGCTTTGACATTTTTCATGAAGTTCCAGTTATGGTCAAGAACAACGCCTACAATTTTCGGTGATGATCAGATTAAAATTTTGGGATGAAATGGACCGAAAACATAATTTTTTGTGTGTTTTAGAGTAGAGTATAATCCGAAAATCACAACACAACCCACCGTGAAGGTAATCTGGACAAGTACGCATGGTCGGCCCCGTCCGACTATACTGCTCCGCAGGCCCCCTTTTGGGGGTAGTCCCCATATAACCCCCTTTTTTATATTAAAATAGTTATCTGATTTGTTCCGCGTTTTGGGTTTGGTTCTAACGCTCTGTTGTAATAATTTCTCCTGCGGAGGATATCGAGATAAAAAATAGAACGTAAGGTTCGATAATGAACTATATATGAACAATAACCTGCATTTAGGCCTAGCTCCATTGTGGGAGGTACCAGAAGAAGGGGACCGATATTCCCCATCTTCGAACTTGAACTAAGTTTGGAAGAAATAATATTTTCTGAAACAAATTTGGTCCAAAGAAACCATAGAACCAAGAAACATAGAACCATTTAACTGTGTAAAAGTTTGTACACCCTCCTTAGCCATAAAGCTGAGGGTATATTAACCATTGAAAATTTCTGAAATTTGTTTTATATTTTACATTATGGTTTACATAATCGGTTTGTAGAAATGTTGATATAGGTCCACTTTTTTATTTTCCCTATATTTTCATTTCCTGCCAGTATACCTATGGTGGAGGGTATCCAAAGTTCGGCCAGGCCGAACTTAACGCTTTTTCACTTGTTATTTTTAATAGGCGATGTTCCACAAAATAAATTTCCTTGGTCAGCCATTTTGCTAATTTTCGAGCGAAGTAAATAATCCTTGTTCATAATAGAGTTAGATATATATAGCCAGATATAATTGTGCTGGAATTTTAAGATTCAGATGTCCCAATTAGCGGCAGTCATTCCGAAGAAGAAGGGTCAAAATTTTTGTAATTTGTAAATCCTAGCTAAAGATTATTGAGTATCAATGTTGGCCTTAATGTTGGAAATTAGAAGATTTTTAAGAAATTTAGTCAAGCTTACATTAAATCCCAACTTGGGCCCTATTATACCGCAGGTGCTATTTATCCTGTTTTTTATTTTAAAAAAATTACAAGGCCTTCCAAAAATAATGATCGTTTAGTTTCCCCGATTATTTGCTATATTTTCTACCCAAGGCCAAATTGAAATCATAATAATAATTGCTTCCCAAACTATGTAGCTATTTCAGCTAGACAAAACCATTACTTTACATAATTTGTCACCTGTTTTAATTTTGTCTACAATAATCATAAATAATTCCAGCGGCAAGTACAGCAAAATGCTAAACCCACTTTATACTAATTGTAAATTATTGCAAACAGGATATCCATTAAATGTTTTAATTTACATCGAGGATTAACACTTTAGTTCATATTTCCAAGTGTAAAGTTGTTCGTTCTGTTGTTACTTTACTCACCCCCCGAAAAAATGTGTAATGTTTGTCGGTATTTTCAAAACAGTGAAGAAGCCCCTTATGGTTTATGCCCTACACCACCGCCGTCATCATCACCGACCGACGATTAAGACAGCAACACCACCCGCCATCAACACTTTTTGTGCCGAGTGTCTTCATTAAAGTTTTTGTTTTGAGCCACACATCTAGCTATCTTGTTGAGGGATACTCCTCATTCCATGTCATTCCAGTTCCAGTCAATTTTCAACATTGTTGTTGTTGTCAAAGTTGCTGTGTTTGTTGTTTTACTGAATCCAAATTAGTATTTTAATCCTTTTTACGGTTGATGGTGTCGGTGTGGTGTGATGTGGTTCGTTACGTGTTCGTTGTTCGTACAGCAATAGAATGGTGTCTGTCTGTCTGCTTAGCTATTAAGGCCTAAATGTGTAAAACCCTTGCTTTCTTCTCCATCTTTATTTATGTCGTTTAGTTTGTCCTATTAAGTATGTAATTTGTAAAAGTTGGTTTTTCATCGTTGTTGTTGTTATTGTTGCTATTACTTTTGTTATTTTTAGCATGTTGGTTTTAAAATGTCTACATATTTTGTATTTATGTGTAAAAGAGAGAATATATGCGATTGTGTGTGTGTGTGATGGGCCGTTTCTGTGGCATCCATATTCCATATTTAAAGGCGTAGATGCAGATATATGATTTTGGGATAATGAAATGCCTTTAATTTGTTTACATTACTTACGCATCATTAACTAATTTATGTCCAGCAATTAGTAAAAATAGATGAATAGATGTTGTGTCGGGCTTTGTGTGCGTGTGTGGGATGTAGCCATGATGTTCCAAATAAATATATGAATACTAAAAATAAATAGAAATTTAAGGGAAGTTTAATAATAATCATAAATTTAGTAAGGATATATTTTTATGACATGAGGAAAATTATTTAAAACAGTACATTAAAGTTGGAAAAAAGTTAAATGATGTTCATATAAATCCATTCAACGTGATGTTCAGTAAAATTTCTAAGGCCTGTGACTTTGGAATTTAAACTAATTTTTATTTTTATAGGCAGCATGTATTTGTGGAATTCTGTGGTTGTCCTATAGATCCTATCTTCGGATTCAATGTAGGTGTGATAAAAATATTAGATTGGGGAAAAAGAAATCTATTATTTTTATATGAACTATAGGGCTTTATTGAATGAGTTTTATTAAAATTGAGTTTTGCTAACTTAACATGTTGATGATGAAATTGGAAGTTTTTAGTCACAACTTGCACCTAATTTGTTGTAATTTGGTATTTTGGATTCGCATTGTGTAGCACATATTCTTACTAAAAATTGTCAATTTTGGTCCACTGTTTAGGATAGACCCGATATTTAATGATTAATGAGATATTTATTTTTTTTTTTTTTCTTAAGTTTGATCGGCTATTTTGGATTCATTTCATTTGTCTTTTTGAATCTGATTTCTCATATTCAATTAATAATTCAATTAAAAAAAAATGACCGCCATTTTCGATCGGCTACAATTTTTCTTAAAGCAGAGGAACAAACTTTGTATGCATTTCACCATGAGGTGGGCATTAAAAATACATAAAACCAATCGGAACATTTATATGGGGACCATATGGTAAATTCCTGCCAAACTACAGACATTCATGTCTAAAAATCGTATAGAACCTGAAAACGACGAAACATGCCTGAAATTCTCAAGATACCGAAAATACAGATATTTTTCTGCAAATATTGATTATTACCGACATGTGAAACGTGTTGGTCAACTACATATAAACTTGACGTCGAGAACGTTAAGTTTGTCCGGCCAACGTTCCACATTTCTATAATTTATATACAAGACTCGAGCGAAATGCCTGTACGAGGTCCCATAAAATTAACAAACTTTTGAGGAGGTTGTCCACTTGTAACTACTGTAAGTGAATATTTAAAGCCTTCAAGAATAGATGATATAGGAATAAAGTATAAATGTGAATCTATTATGAACAGATTTAGCAAGGATGTATGTTAGTCATTCACAACACCATATTGCATATTATAGCAATCGGCTAGTATCGTAATATGAAACACTTTCAAAGACATGGTTCGATATTTTTCGTTTTTGGAATCAATACATCTAAGATGTATCATAAATATTAGAATATATTATTGACGAAATAATATTTAAAATGGATCTTAGCATTGCAACAGGCAGACAATGGATTTCGTTACATAAAAAATAACATGTCAACCAGTTTTAATATCTATCTATATTCGTAAAACTCGAAAAAATGGATTATTGAAATTTCTAAAATTGAAAAATGTTTCGCATTTCCGCTTAATTGAAAACATCGGATAACTTAAACAAACATGCAGATTTTTTCCGTTTCAGTAAAGCGGAGTCGACAGTATATCAATATACCGTCAATATACAAACGCTATACCAATGTTTAATAGGAAGATTTTACACTCAATAAGTAAAACCCAAAATATCGTTGAGCCTGTTCGATAAAAAACGTGTAATGGGATATGAGGTTTGTCTACCATGAAACTTGAGCGAATATTGATATTTTTGGTAAGACGATTTTCTACTGGATAAGAATCAAAAATATGAATATAAACAAGTGAAAAAGCGTTAAGTTCGGCCGGGCCGAACTTTGGATACCCTCCTCCATAGATATACTGACAGGTACTTGAAATGAAAATAAAGGGAACATACCAAAAAGTGACCTTTCTACAAACTGATTACGTAAACCATAATGTACACCAAATACAAATTTCAGCAATTTTTAATGAATATTTATACCCTTAGCCTTATGGCTAATTAGGGTGTATACACTTTTATACAGTGAAAATGTGTCTCGTCAAAATATTGGTTCTAGAACCCACGTTTTTTGGACCAAAACCATTTCAGAAAATTTTGATTTCATCCAAACTTTGCCTATCTTATTATTTATTCCCAACTTTGTTCAAGTTCGAAGATGGGAAATATCGGTCCATTCCTTCTAGTACGTCCCACACAGGGGCTAGACCTAGGCCTAAATCCGGGCTATAGTTCACATTTAGTACATTATCGAACCTTACGTTCTATCTTCCGCAGGTGAAATGATTACAAGAGAGTCTTAGAACCAAACCCAAAACACAGAACAAATCAGATAACTGTTTTAATATAAATAGGGGGTTATATGGGGACTACGCCAAAAAGGGGGCGAATATTAATAATTTTTAGTAGGGAGATTTGTTACCATATACGACTACAAAATACCAAATTGCAGCGAATTCGGTTGAAAAACGCGCTTAAGAACCCCAAAATACCGAAAATTAGGGGTACCCTTATATGGGGGCTACCCGAAAAAATTTACCTATATTCATATTTTTTTGAGGAGAGGTTTGGTACATATTAAGAACTCAAAATACTAAATTACAGCCAATTCGGTGGAAAAATACGACTAAAACCCCCAAAATATTGAAAATTATGAAGTACTGCTATATGGGGGCTACCAGAAAAAGTGGGCCTATTTCAGCGAATTCGGCTGAAAACGTGCTCAAGAACCCCAAAATACCGAAAATTGGGTGTACCCTTATATGGGGGCTACAGCCCATTCGGTCGAAAAATATGATCAAAACACCCAAAAATAATGAAAATTAGGAGGTACCGTTATATGGGAGCTACCAGAAAAAGTGGACCTATACTTATAATTTTTTGTAGAGACATTTAGTACCCAATAAGAACGCAATGTATAAAATTTCAGCGAATTCGGGAGAAAAACGCGCTCAAAAACCCCAAAATACCGAAATTTGGCGGTTGACCTTATATGGGAGCTGTGCCTAAACGTGGACCGATATATCCCATTTTCGAACTGCCTGCACACAAAAGACAACCCTATGCAAAATTTCAGCACCCTATCTCAATTCCTTCAGAAGCGTGATTACAACAGACGTACGGACGGACGGACATGGCTACTGTTATATATATATACTTTATAGGCTATATAAAAACGGAATGACAAAATTAATATACCCTCCATACTATGGTGGAGGGTATAAAAATAATAGCATAATACAGAATATTGGGGGTACTGTTATATGGAGGCTATATAAAAAGCATGGTCAATGTATCCAATTTCCAAAACTAACATCGTAGTGTAGTTCAAAATTCTAGCAAAATTTTAAAGTTTCTTCTCTATAGTGATTCCATTAAAGAACTATTAAAAAATGGTACACATATATAAGATAAATTCAAAAAATACAACAACAAAAACTCCATGGTTATGTAAAATTCTACCACATGAAGTTTTTTTCAGATATTGATTTCAAAATAACAGAAAAATGTATTACAAAAATTTCCTACACTTTTTTAAATTTTCATCACAAGAAAATCAATTACAAACAAAAAATCGCGTTTTATAGTATTGCTACTAAAAAAGGCCACCTACGTTTTTTCTATGCAATGTACATTAAAAGACTAATCGAGGCTCTATCAACCAAAAGTTAATAATTGGTATAATGAAAATTTCCATCGCTATGGAAATAAGATCGCCATGGTATAGAAAATGGGATTTCTTTCATATATTTCGTGGGTCCACACAAACAGACAACACTCCCACAACGTAGAAAAATCAACAATCGTATGGAAACCACACAATTGGAATATAATTTTATTTGGATTAAGTATACTGGGATTGTATCTAATTTAACCCATTGCTTTATTTTCCAATACACGTGTTACCACTTAACTTCAATTTTGCAAATCCTCCACAAAAATGTGGCTTTGCCAAATCCCAACACAGACTTTTAATAAAATTACGTATTTTCTATATAGCTTATATAAATCATGATGAACTTTCTGTGTGTGGGAGCAACACAAAAAATATATAAAAATCCATTTACAGCTACCAATAAACAAACATCAATCAACTTTGATTTATACGCGACCATAAAAGGGTATCCACACTCAATAAAATGTACATAAATTTATAAATACCTTTGTAAAGTATTTCTCTACAATAAACGCACAGACAACACCACACACACAGATACGCCAACACACATTCGCATTATGCCGGATGCTCTCCTCCTTTGAACTCAAAAGAAACAACAAACAAACAAATAGTTTAGATATCTTTGTGTTGTACTCCAACAATCTATAAAACATTTGTAAACACTTGCACAGAAATGCAGATGTTTGCGTTTGTCTATCGGTGTGTGTGTGTGTGCGTATGTGAGTTGCGTTGAAATGAGATGCTCTAACGTGGTTATACTCAGGAGAAAATAATGTTGTGGAGATTTGCAAAAGGTAAACAAACACACACACATACTCCAAAAACAACAATAACAACACCAATCGACAATAAGAACTTGAGCTATAACAAAATATATATGTGTAAAGGATCATCATGCATACATATATGTAGCAGTATATATTGAAATTTTGTATATACTACTACAATATTAGATAAACATGTATATGTAGATGTCTGCATGTGTGTGAGTGTAAGCAAACATGCGTGAGTATCTATGGCACTGCATTGCCATTAAGTTTTATTGATCCGAGAAAAGGATGATAATACCGAAAGTGGTTGTCATATATATAAATGTATTCGGATGAAAGGTGTAGGTAGGCGAGATACTAGGGCCATTACATCCACTGGCCTTAATGTAAAATTTGTGAGTTATTTTACTAAATGCAAAGATGACATATATTTGGTCCAAAATATATTTTTGTCATTGGACGCAGAGAGCAATACTACAAAAAAAGTGATTCGAAGGTCATTATACGAACCATTCTAGAGCGGGAGCGTTGTTATACACTGGTGGCCAAAACTAAAGCAACTAAAGGTTAATAAATGCCGCACAACAACAAAAATTAGGATATCGTCCTGCGTTTTTATACCCTACACAACTCTGTTGTCAGGGCATTATAGTTTTGTGCAGCCCCAAGAGTCTGTAACGCCGTGAAATATTGGTTCTATACCCACCTTTACGTATACCGATCGTCATGTCTCGACTAGCTGAGTCGATCGAAACATATGTGTCCTTCTGTCCGTTTGTCCATTATAATTTGTAAGCACGATACAGAACACAGTAATGGACCAATTTTTCCATGTATGATGGGTCCTGCCCAATGAAGGCCCCTATTGTTTTTGGCATAGATCGGTTAATATTTAGGGGATGAAATGTACCAAATATTTAATTTTTGTCGGTTTTTCTGGTCGCTCCAGAGGCCACAATTATGGCCCAAACATCGAGAATTTTTACATGGATAAGGAGATCGGGCCAATGAATAAGCATGCTGGTTTAATAAAGATCGGTCAATATTTAGCGGCTGAAATGGAGCCTGACTTTTATGTGAAAAATGACAAAATGTGTAATCTATAGCGCATATATTTACCCCTGAAGGACATAGATCCGAAAAGTGGACATTATATCGAAGAGGAGTGGTTGACCTTTCAACTGATACCAATTATATTGTCGTATGTTCTCGGATGTTGTAGTTACACTTAAATATTTACAGGTGCTTACGTATTCATATACTATTAAGTAACCCATTACCGCACTAGAATGCGGAAATATGGCGCTTATCGCTTTGAAATTTTCCATGAGGATCCAGTCAAGGACAACGTCAATAATTTTCGATGATCATCAGATAATAATATTGGTATGAAGTGAATCGAAAACTTAATTTGTTGTATTTTTTTGAGTCGATCAATAGGCCACAATTGAAAGCCGAACATCACAACACAACCCACGTGGAAGGGAATTTGGACAAGTAATTAGAAGAGATTTGCTGAATATTAGTAATATTTGTTGACTTCTAGGCGGTCGAGAGGGTGCAAATATCGTGAAATATTGCCCAAGCTCAGAATGTAGTACCACAGAAAGTTAGATTTTCGAGCAGTATAGTCGGACCCGTCCGACTATACTGCGTTCACTGGTTTTTGTAATGATATACCAGCCCGGACTTGTGTCAAACTGGGAGAGATCGATCGGATGTTATCCGTACCGCGAGTGTCAAGTGTCGATGGATCTGTTGATCATACCTGAATGTTGGTGTGGGAGCTTCGCGGGGGTTGTTGTTTCGCCCATCATCAAGGGGAAAAGTGTGCCTTCTGCATGCTCTCTAATTGCTACAGCATTCTGATGATGGTCCGCTGTGGAAGACCTGCAGGTATTCTTCTGGCTACAGGAGAGCTGCATGTGTTTTTTTCCTGTGGAAGAGCTAAAAGTGTTCATCATCCTATAGGAGAGCTTCAATTTTTTTTCAATGGCAAAGCGGCAGGTATTCTTCTTCCTATAGGAGAGCTGTATGTAATCTGCCTGTGGAATATCTGCAGGTCTGGCTATAGAAGAGCTGCATATATTTTTCTTCTTGTGGAAGAGCTGCAGGTGTTCGTCATCCTAAAGGAGAACTGCAAGTATTTTTCTTCCAGTAGAAGAGCTGCAGGTATTCTTCTTCCCATGGAAGAACAGCAATCAATTTATAGGAGAGCGGGAGGTATTTTCCTACCAATAGGAAGCTGGAGGTAGAGCTCCAAGTATTCTCCTTCCTATAGGAGACTTGTACGTATTTTATTTATTTATTTTGTTTTGATGGGCTGCAGTTATTCTCCTTCCTATGGAAGAGCTGGAGGTATTTTGCTTCCTATGGAAGATTTGCAGGTATTCTTCTTCCTATAGAAAAACTGCTAGTATTTTTCTTCCTGAGGAAGAGGTGCAAGTCTTCTTCTTCCTGTGGAATAGCTGCAGGTATTCTTCTTCCTATAGGAGAGCTGCTCATTACGGTTTGTGCATATCGGCCCTATTTTGAGTCCTTGGTGCATCATTTACTTAAAATCGGACGAAACTATATATGTGATCTATATCTAAATTAGAACCGATTTCAACGAAACTTTGTATACGTTATAGTACGTTGTGCAAAATTGTGAGTCAATCTCCTAACTTTTGGTCTTTGGTAAAACATTTACTTAAAATCGGACGAAAATTAATACGGCTGCTATCTGAATCTGAACAGATTTCAACGAAAAACTACACACGTTAGGTTATATTAACTGTAGTGCGTTCAGCAAAAATTTGCTGTAATCGGTCTAACTTTGGGTCTTTTTACTTAAAATCGGACGAATCTACATATGGGAGCTATATGTAAATCTTAACCGATTGTCCCAATTTTAATAGGGATCGTCTTTAAGGCAAATAAATGCCAAATGTCATCCAATTCGGACCATAAATGCGACCTGAACTTTGTTTACAATTTAACATGGACAGACGGAACAACATTAATAGACTCAGAAAGTGCATTTTGACAGCAAAGTGATTTGCCGCTTCCGTATTAATAGATCTTGCTTGCTTTGCATATTTTTTCTCAAAACCTAAAATTTGTGCTAAACAAAGACTGTAGTTCCAGATTTGGCTTCATAAGTAACCTTTTTTCGTAAGTCATAAAGTCTTTACCTGCACATAGCAGAAAATGTTCGATCATATGATAAGCTACGCAAGTAGCAATGAACTTGAACTTTCTGTGTAGCTAACACCCGAAATTGGGTAAATTTCGAGATTAATTATTGACCCATTATACAATTTTATAATAGGTTATGATGTAAAATTTACTTTGAATCAAAAAATGGATTTAAGATCGATTTCAATATTAAGGAAGGAAGTCGTTAAAGGCCCTGCTCAAATCTGACTCCCTTAAACATATTATAATATATAGAATAAATGTATTAAATTTCCAAACAAAATTTTTGGTCCATGTAACTTGTTATATCATGATGTAAAATTTCGTGATGTTTGGGTCAAAATTTTGATCTCTGAACCTTACACTTACAGAACATTAAAAAATACTATATGTGTAGTCTTTGGGTAGATCCATTAAAAAATACTATATGTGTAGTCTTTGGGTAGATCCGAACCATCACTAATTTTCGTGACGATTTGTCCATATCAGCGGTCTGCATTTTAAGTACAAATTGTAATAGAAAAATGGAAGCTAGATCGATTCACAAGTTGAGATATAACCGGTGTACTAAGAAGTGGGTCTAGAGGCAATATTTCGTGACATTACATGGTCTTGGGGCTACGCTGTGGTGTAAGGTAAAAAAACAACAGATTGTAGTGCTACATTACATCGGCTTTATTAAATCTAGCAGATCTTAATTGTAAATTCCATTACATATTTGTCAAATAAATCCTCATTGAGAAGATGAAGATGTCGTTTTATATCGGCTTCATTAAACCATTTTTATAATTAATTTTCCAATATATTGGCAAGGCCTCTAATGCATACACCCCGTTGGCAGTCAATTCGTTCAATCGCATTCAGATATGTACGAATGTAACTCATACGTATATTGAACTACCTATAAAAGTAATTTTCTAAATTAAAAATGTTGGTATGCGGTCGACAGCATACAAACAGATTGGTACACTAATTTGTGCATCGAACATCGAACAGCTATGCACATATTTGTCCAACGTGAACATTGCTAATGATTATCTGCTTTGATTTTTAATGACTGGCATGACACGGCACTTAGGTTAAATAACTTAAGATGTTCGCTAGTGTGTCAATCAAAAATTCTGCGGTAGCTGTTAATACGAGCAATAAAATGCAGGGTTTCAGAAGAGCCTAAGATTTTAGAGGTGTAATTGAAAATATTAACAAATATGCACTAGAAAATCATTACTTCTGATCAGAAATACAATCTTTCTTGTTTCTAAATGTAGGACGTCGTTCCTTTATTTTTAATGTCAATATATAAAATATGTATGTATATCCATCTGTATCTTGACAGAAATATTTTAAATTCCTTTCAACAATATAACCTTTTATATTTCTTACAACGCAACAACAAAAAGAGGTTGTGTAAAAGATTAATATAACTAAGTGCTTTTACACCCACACACATACGCAACCACCACACTTGCCATATACTATATACAATGTGTATTATGTTTATTCAAAATAATCCAGACGAGAAGAGAAACCATGAAATGACACCTGTTAAAAAGGCCGGATACTAAGATGCGAGATGTACGTTAAGCGATGTTGGCACTGGCACTAAAGTCACAAACCATAAAAATATTTCATCGTACATTATCATATAGCTATTCGAATGTGTGTGCTGAAGTTCATGCACCACACAACACTTGAAAAGAATCAGTGGGTAGCAGTCGCAGTAGTGGCAGGAGGAGGAATTAAATGGGTAAATAAATGAATATTCATGTAAGGGTTTAGTTGGTTTAGCAGACTGCAAAGTGTTAATCTAAGGGATACCTTAGAAATTGTGATACCAATAGTAATAATAATAATATACACATTGAAACCGCATTGGATTTATGATTATGTTTAAGGGGTCTTTAATATGTTTAAGGTTATACATTTACATACAGTTATACATTTAATCACAGGTCGAGTTGTTAAAAGGCGATTAAGTTATTAGATATTTGTACCCCAAGAGTAAGATAACATAAGAGCATGAGTTGTATAATTCAGATACATACAATATGCTCATCATAACAAAAGGGGTTTAGACCATACATATAGACATTTCGACAAACCTGATTTCAGATATACGCATGTTACTAACATTCGGAAAAAAAATAATTGAGGTAGTTAAAACCAGTGAGCGGAGCAGTATAGTCGGACGGGGCCGACCATACGATACCCCACACAACTACCACGGAACTCAAATTTTCTGCGGATGTTTATTCCGAGCCTGGGCAATATTTCGTGATATTTGCACCGTTTTGCCCGATTAGAGGTAAACAGTACCTCTTCCTCACGCTGACATATTTTCCGAATATTACGAGTATTCAGTACAGCTATTGTCCAGATTCCCTTCACCGTGGGTTGTGTTGTGATGTTCGGCTTTCATTTGTGGTCTGTAGATCGACTCGAAAATAACACAAAAAATTAAGTTTTCAGTCCACTTCATTCCAAAATTTTTATCTGATCATCACCGAAAATTATAGGCGTTGTCCTTGACCATAACTGGAACCTCATGGAACATTTCAAAGCGATCAGCGCTATAGTTCCGCTCTCCAGAGTGATAATGGGTTACTAAATAATATACGAATATGGAGATACCTGTAAATATTTAGGTGTAACTCCCACATCCGAGCACATACAACAATATAATTGGTCTTAATTTAAAGGTCAACCACTCCTCTTGGATATAATGTCAACTTCTCGGGTAAATGTTCTTCAGGGGTAAATACATATGCCATAGAATACAAATTTTGTCATTTTTCACACAAAAGTCAGGGTTCATTTGACCCGCTAAATTTAACCGCGATGTTTGGGCCATAATTGCGACTTCAGGAGCGACCAGAAAAACCGACAAAAATAAAGTTTTTGGTCCATTTCATCCCCTAAACATTAACCAATCTTTACCAAAAACAATAGGGGTCTTCATTGGCCAGAACCCATCCTACATGCAAAATTTCGTGAAGATTGGTCCATAACTGTGGCCTGTATCGTGTTTACAAATTATAATGGACAGACGGACGGACGGACACACATGTCTAGATCGACTCAGCTAGTCGAGATATGACGATCGGTATACTTAAAGGTGGGTCTAGGATCAATATTTCGCGGCGTTACAAACTTTTGGGGCTGCACAAAGCTATAATACACTGACATCATAGTTGTGTAGGGTATAATTACATTTTTATACCCTTTACCCTGAGATGGAATTACTGCCAAAATTCCAAATAGTTATTTTGGGAAATTTACTTAAGATCAAAACAGATCGGGATCCTATGGCGCTATGTCAAAACGTCGAAATATACTGAAAATTTTTTAGGAAATTAGTGTTCAAATTCCACAATATACCGAAATTTGGGAATAAGCTTTATATGGGGGCAACTGTAAAAAGTGTACCTGTACTGATAATTTTTATTACAAAGATTTGCTCCATTAGAGATCTCAATCTATGGGTTATCGCAAAATGGGTAAAATCGTTTGTTTCTAGCGCCATTTTGACATGTACATCCGTCTATTGGAGTTACGATAGAGATCGCAATAATTAAAATTCAGTTCGGAAAATTTTCAATGACATTGTTAGTAATTATACGATTTTTGGTATTGCAAATTTGACCACAGAGTCCCGATAGAACGGATGTTCGGGTTTTCAATCGAATTGGATACAATTTTTTATTTTGGATCCTCATTGTGTAACAAATCTCCATCCCAAAAAGTGGCAGTATTGACCCAGTTTCGTGGAAACACCCATATAATGGAACACCCCATTATTCGGTATTTTTGGGGATATAGGGCAAAACTTTCAATTGAATTGGTTAAAATTTGGCATTTTGGGTTTTAATTGAGTAACAGATCTGCCTAATAAAAGTTATCACCATTGGTCACTTTTTTGTAATATATTGTGAATTTTGGGCTTCTTTTTGAAACAATTGTAAAACTTATTGCGTGTTAAATCTTCCTACCATAAATTTTAAATATAGGTTTCTATTTTGTTTTAAACCCCATATTATGGTAACCTTACTATTCGGTATTTTAAGGAATTCTGACATATGACCACACGTCATTTTCGGTATGTTCAAATACCGATGCCTATTTGCTAATTGGAGTGTCTGAAATTAGGTATTTCGTTTTTTTGTGGAAGCTTCGATCGGTTTTAGGTTAAAGGCTCGGCCCGGCCAACCATCGTGATTTAAACAGAGAGACAGGTGGAAAAAATACATATATTTCATTGGGTCTCCGACCTCGTTATAATAAATCTAATCCCACTCATAGACTTCGATTGAATCGATTGGTCTGATATACGTCAGATTCACGTAAGGGTGTATAATCACTCTCCTACAAGTTTGTCTGGTGTGTGAACCTTGGGTAAGGTTTGAGTTT
Organism: Musca vetustissima; assembly: GCF_032173495.1. NCBI lineage: Eukaryota > Metazoa > Arthropoda > Insecta > Diptera > Muscidae > Musca > Musca vetustissima. Next base: position 12,266 of record NW_026881620.1, on the reverse strand, counting down.
GGTGTGACGGAATGTTCGCGAGGATATTCTGAACTTATTGTAGTATGTTTGGATATGTATCTTGTAAGTACTGTGAGAGAGCTCGCCTTTGGACCTTGGATAGAAATTGGCAGCCTTACCATTCCCGAACTATGTAGACTGTGTGGAACGGTTGTGTGGATGACGGTAGTTAGGATCGATGTGAATTTCGAAAACATTGCTGATAACACGTTATTGGAGCTTGAGTTGAAACTAGTAGAGTTATAATTCCAAAATTATGTAGGCTTGTTGGGGTTTTTTACATCTACTTCTCAACTTCATTCAATGATAGTTCCACTGTGGAGAGCCTGTAATGGTTGTTGTTGTAGCAGCCCTATTGCTTTTACACAATGGGCTGAGGTGACAGACGTTGGCCGAGTAAGACTCGGGTCGTTTCGGATCGTAGACCCCTCAGTAGTGGAAACGCCTGTAATGGTAATTGTTTCGGTTGGCAAAATGTGCAGATGTTAGTCTGTTGTTGACTATACCCGAAGTGGTAGGTTTGTTTAACAATCGTTGGAAGGATGTCTGGCAATATTAGTCATTTTTGCTTTTTTCATCCGTTCAGCGATTGTTACATTGTAGAGAGGCTGCAACTATTAGTTCTAGTGGTAGTAGGTTCGGCTATTAAACTGGCCAGATGCTATAGTTTGTGGGTGACCAGTACCGAACTGTTTGGAGTTATTCTGGAAATAGTTTCGGCTATGAACTTGACTGAAGGTTTTCGGTAGAACGAGTGTTTGGACTTCTGGGCCCGCAGATCAAGCCTACTAGTTTGCTGTTGCCATCGGAGAGCATCGATCTGAATGCAATTATTTCCCAAATCGTGGATAGAGTTTCGGATCCGGGTAGAGTTGCATTGCAGTTGGGTACCTGACCCATAGAAACGCTTCGCTTCTCATACAAAGAGGTAATAATATCCGACTTCATTTTCACATTTTCAGATAGTAGTTCCATAATTCTTCGTAAAAATATTTCAATGGGCCATATAATGGTACTGAGAGATTTTACAGATCTTAATGTTTTTGTCGTATTTTTTGTAATCAAAATATGATTGTTCAAGTCTGCTAACATAGACAAGTATTATTTCTATCAAAACCCTTGGACAATAAATGCACTCACACATAATCCATTCCCTTCATACATTATATACTTTCATTCTTAGTTTTTATTTTGTCCTCTTAGAAATATAGTTTTACCAGCATACATTCTGCATCATACTTTTAACAAGGATTTATATGGAAAAATCTAAAAGTTATAAAATTGCACGTTCTTCGTTATTACCAGTAATATGAAAGTTGACTTTCTTCCTCTCACCATTTTTCTCAATTTTTTTCGACAAACATTTATTGGATGAAACAAAACCATTTATAACAATATTGAGATGACATTGCAGACTAGCAATGCGTATAAAAGTCAAAGGGGTTTTTACTCACAATCTCTCTAAATGGATTTAGAGTGTGTGAGAGTGGGAGACGACAAAGTACAAACACTACTAACACTTACATAGTTTGTATTAAATGAAAGTATGTTACTTTGTATGAAAGTGAGTGATATATTGAAATAAAAAGAAAATAAAACTTTGAAACCGAAATATATTAATATCAAAGTATACTTTTCTCTAGTACAATTTGGACTTTGGATTTCTTTTAAAAATTTGCTGACAATAGCAAAATTTATTTTATTATGAAATGAAGAATTTTTCAAAGATAAAAATATGTTTTTTCCAAACACCAACAATGGGCGTGGATTTTTATTTTTTCAAGGACTACCAAGAGGCGTGGATTTTATAAAAGAATATTTTTTTAAGGACTTCCAAGAGGAGCGGATTTTTTTAAAAAATATTTTTTCAAGGCCTTTTTTCTCAAGACGCGGATTTTTTAAATAATCTTTTTTCAAGGACTACCAAGAGGCGTGGATTTTTTAAAAGAATATTTTTTTCAAGGCGGGGATTTTTTAAAAGAATATTTTTTTCAAGGACTGCCAAGAGGCGCAGATTTTTTAAATAATCTTTTTTCAAGGACTACCAAGAGGCGTGGATTTTTTAAAAGAATATTTTTTCAAGGACTTGCAAGAGGCGCGGATTTTAAAAAAAAATATGTTTTCAAAGACTACCAATAGGCGTGGATTTTTTAAAAGAATATTTTTTTCATGGACTACCAAGAGGTGTGGATTTTTTAAAAGAATATTTTTTCAAGGACTGCCAAGAGGCGCGGATTTTTTTAAAGAATATTTTTTCAAGGACTTGCAAGAGGCGCGGATTTTTTAAAAAAAATATGTTTTCAAAGACTACCAATAGGCGTGGATTTTTTAAAATAATATTTTTTTCAAGGACTTTTAAAAGGCGTGGATTTTTAAAAAGAATATTTTTTTCATGGACTACCAAGAGGTGTGGATTTTTTAAAATAATATTTTTTCAAGGACTTTTAAAAGGCGTGGATTTTTAAAAAGAATATTTTTTTCATGGACTACCAAGAGGTGTGGATTTTTTAAAAGAATATTTTTAAAGACTACCAAGAGGCGTGGATTTTTTAAAAGAATATTTTTTTCAAGGACTACCAAGAGGCGTGGATTTTTTTTTCAAGGACATGGATTTTTTTAAAGAATATTTTTCAAGGACTACCAAGAGGCGTGGATTTTTTAAAGGAATATTTTTTAAATGACTACCAAGAGGCGTGGATTTTTAAAAAAAATATTTTTTCAAGAATATTTTTTAAATGACTACCAAGAGGCGTGAATTTTTAAAAAAAAATATTTTTTCAAGAATATTTTTTCAAGGACTTCCAAGAGGCGCGGATTTATTAAAAAAATATTTTTTCAAGGACTACCAAAAGGCGTGGATTTTTTTAAAAAAATATTTTTTCAAGGACTACCAAGAGGCGTGGATATTTTAAAAAAATATTTTTTGAAAGACTACCAAGAGGCGTGAAATTTTTAAAAAAATTAGTTTTGAAGGACTACCAAGAGGCGTGGATTTTTTAAAAGAATATTTTTTAAAGGACTAAAGAATATTTTTTCAAGGACTACCATGAGGCGTGGATCTTTTTAAAGAATATTTTTTCAAGGACTACCATGAGGCGTGGATCTTTTTAAAGAATATTTTTTCAAGGACTACCAAGAGGCGATATTTTTTCAAAGAGTACCATGAGGCATGGATTTTTTTAAAAAATATTTTTTCAAGGACTACCAAGAGGCGATATTTTTTCAAGGACTACCATGAGGCGTGGAGATTTTTAAAGAATGTTTTTTTTCAAGGACTACCAAGAAGCGCTATTTTTTCAAGGACTACCATGAGGCGTGGATTTTTTTTTAAATATTTTTTCAAGGACTACCAAGAGGCGTGGATCTTTTTAAATAATATTTTTTCAAGGACTACCAAGAGGCGTGGATTTTTTTAATCATACTTTTCAAGGACTACCAACAAGCGTGGATTTTTTTAAAAATTATTTTTTCAAGGACTACCAAGAGGCGTGGATCTTTTTAAGGATATTTTTTCAAGGACCACCAAGGCGTGGATTTTCAAAAGAATATTTTTTCAAAGACCACCAAGGCGTGGATTTTCTAAAGAATATTTTTTCAAGGATATAAATAAGCGTGGATTTATTAAAAAAATATTTTTTCAAGGACTACCAAAAGGCGTGGATTTTTTTAAAAAAATATTTTTTCAAGGACTACCAAGAGGCGTGGATATTTTAAAAAAATATTTTTTGAAAGACTACCAAGAGGCGTGAAATTTTTAAAAAAATTAGTTTTGAAGGACTACCAAGAGGCGTGGATTTTTTAAAGAAATTTTTTTCTAGGACTACCAAGAGGCGTGGATTTTTTAAAGAAATTTTTTTCTAGGACTACCAAGAGGCGTGGATTTTTTTAAAGAATATTTTTTCAAGGACTACCATGAGGCGTGGATTTTTAAAATAATTTTTTCCAGGACCTACATGAGGCGTGGATCATTAAAACAATTTTTTCCTGGACCTACATAAGGCGTGGATCTTTAAAACAATTTTTTCCAGAACCTACTTCAGGCGTGGATCTTTAAAAGAATTTTTTCCAGGACCTACATAAGGCGTGGATCATTGAAACATTTTTTTCCAGGACCTACATAAGGCGTGGATCTTTAAAACATTTTTTTCCAGGACCTACATAAGGCGTGGACTTTTGAAATAATTCTTTCCAGGACCTAAATCAGGCGTGGATCTTTAAAAGAATTTTTTCCAGGACCTGAATGAGGCGTGGATCTTTAAAAGAATTTTTTCCAGGACCTACATAAGGCGTGGATCTTTAAAACAATTTTTTCCAGAACCTACATAAAGCGTGGATCTTTAAAACAATTTTTTCCAGGACCTACATAAGGCGTGGATCATTGAAACATTTTGTTCCAGGACCTACATAAGGCGTGGATCATTAAAACAATTTTTTCCTGGACCTACATAAGGCGTGGATCTTTAAAACAATTTTTTCCAGGACCTACATGAGGCGTGGCTCTTTAAAACATTTTTTTCCAGGACCTACATGAGGCGTGGATCTTTAAAACATTTTTTTCCAGGACCTACATGAGGCGTGGATCTTTAAAACATTTTTTTCCAGGACCTACATGAGGCGTGGATCTTTAAAACATTTTTTTCCAGGACCTACATAAGATTCTTAGAAAATGTATTTTAAAATCCTTTGTTAAAATATTTTTTTTTTAATACTTTTGAATATTTTTCCTTGTATCCCCATTTAATATTTCTTCTTCCATTTATTGCTGTAGTGTTTATATAGCTGTAAATGTTATTTAAACATTAATTTTTATTATTTTTTTCTTTGCTGCTGCTGTTATTGTTAAAATAAAATTGAGTTTACATGTCCATGTTCTGTTGTATTTCGTTGTGAATGAACACGTAAAAATAATATAACCAATTCTTTTTTTCCATTTCAAAAAAAAGTTTATATTCAAAATCACTGCAGGTAAAACAAATCAACGTGGCTTCCAACCAACCAACCAACCGGCTGACATCAAACCCACTGCCAACAACGAACATTCATCATCATTGCGGTATGACCTTTAAACGCTGAGAGAAAAAAAAAATTCGTTTTTTTTTGTATTTATTTTAATATTTACTTTCGATTTTATTTGAATATGTCATTTGGTTTTGTATTTATTTTAATTTAAATATTTGTTTTTAATTCGAAGTGTGGCAAAAGTGACAGCTTGTTGTGACAAGAAAACTATTCGGCAAGGATAATTGAATTTAAATACAATTATTTGCAATGATACCTACAAAACTCGAGAAAGATGAATGGAAGAAAAAAATAATAAATAGTCTGTCAAGGAGACAACATGGGTGTCCTTGGATGTTAGGTGAAAAGGAGCCAGTAATGAATGTTGTAAAGTCGGACTGGGCCGACTATATGATACCCTTCACAACTTTGGGGGTATTCTACATTGGTATCCTAACATATATCAGGGAAACTTGGCCGAGACTTATGCAACATCATTCGAGACTTAATTCAGTACGCTATGCCAAAATTCGTGCAAATGAAGAGATTTCCAGGGCCTTTTTGCACCAATTACCTTAAATCGGATGAAAATATATATACGGGAGCTACATCTAAATCTGAACCGATTTTCACGAAACTTTGCACACATCACTCTAAGCTCAATTCAGTACGTTATGCCAAATTTCGTGCAAATCGAAAAATTTATACGGACTTTGGTACACCATTTACCTTAAATCGGACGAAGATATATATGGGAGCTATATCTAAACCTGAACCGAATTTCACGAAACTTTGCACACATCATTCTAGACTTAAATGCGTACGCTATGTCGAAATTTGTGCAAATCAAAAGATATCCAAAGGCTTTATTAGAGTATTTACCTAAAATCGGACGAAACTATATATGGGAGCTATATCTAAATCTAGGCCGATTTTTACGAAACTTGGCCGACATAACTCAAGGCTCAATTCAGTACGTTATGCCCAATTTGGTGCACATCGAAAGATATACAGGGTCTTTGGTGCACCATTTACATGAAATCGGACGAAACTACATATGGGAGCTATATCTAAATCTGAACCGATTTTCACGAAACTTTGCACACATCATTCTAGAATTAATTCAGTACGCTATGCCAAAATTCGTGCAAATCAAAAGATTTCCAGGGACTTCAGTGGACTATTTACCTAAAATCGGGCGAAACTATACATGGGAGCTATATCTAAATCTGAACCGATTTTCACGAAACTTTGCACACATCATTCTAGACTCAATTCAGTACGCTGTGCCAAATTTCGTGCAAATCGAAAGATTTATAGGGACTTTGGTACAACATTTACCTTAAATCGGACGAAGATATATATGGGAGCTATATCTAAATCTGAACCGATTTTCACGAAACTTAGCACACATCCTTCTAGAATTAGTTCAGTACGTTATGCCAAATTTCGGGCAAATTGAAGTATATGTAGGGACTTTTGTGCACCATTAACATAAAATCGGAAGAAACTATATATGGGAGCTATATCTAAATCTGAACCGATTTTCACGAAACTTAGCACACATCATTCTAGACCTAATTTAGTACGCTATGCCAAATGTCATTCAAATCGAAAGCTTTATACGGACTTTGGTACACCATTTACCTTAAATCGGACGAAGATATATATGGGAGCTATATCTAAATCTGAACCGATTTTCACGAAACGGAGCACACATCATTCTAGAATTAATTCAGTACGCTATGCCAAAATTCGTGCAAATGAAAAGATTTCCAGGGACTTTGGTGCACCAATTGCCTAAAATCGGGCGAAACTATATATGGGAGCTATATCTAAATCTGAACCGATGTTCACGAAACTTTGCAAACATCATTCCAGACCTAATTTAGTACGCTATGCCAAATGTCATTCAAATCGAAAGCTTTATACGGACTTTGGTACACCATTTACCTTAAATCGGACGAAGATATATATGGGAGCTATATCTAAATCAGAACGGATTTTCTCGAAACTTTGCACACATCATTCTAGACTTAATTCAGTACGCTCTGCCAAAATTCGTGCAAATCGAAAGATATATAGGGACTTTGGTACACCATTTACCTTAAATCGGACGAAAATATATATGGGAACTATGTCTAAATCTGAACCGATTTTTCCCAATTTCCACAGGGTTCGTCCTTGGGTCGAATAAGTGAATAAGTGATCATCCAATTCGGATTATAAATTCGACCTGTATTTTGTTTACAATTTAACATGGACAGACGGACAAGCATAAATCGACTCAGAAAGTGATTCTATGCATATTCTCTAAAGGAGCCATGTGTCTATCTCGTTTCATTTTGCCTGTTACAAACATATGCACCACAGTGTGGTGAAGGGTATACAAATTTCCAAGATTTTTTTTAATATCCCAACTGATTAGTGTCATGAGATATATTAATTAATGAACATAAGTTTTGAAATACAAAATTTACCCTTAAATTTCACCAAAACCCAATATTTCTAAACCACTCCACTTTCATCGGTATTCTGGTGGTCTATTTGCTGACAAACAATATCAAACAGTGTTTCACAACAGCAGGGTGATAACCACACAATTTCTATTGATTTTCAGTTAGGTGTCCCATTGCATTGGAAATGCATCAAGGCGATAATGCACACTAACACACACACACGCTCTTAATACCTTTAATTTTTGTTGTTTGCTGGCATCCTGTTGAGCAATGATCATTTGAACTAAATAAGCCAAACGCCACGCATAGGTGAGTAACTAGCTCACATGCCACACAGGCATCCGCTTCACAATCATCTATGTGATGATGATGTTGTTGGTGGTTGTGTTGAAAATTAAAAATCTCAAACTGTGACATAATTAATGTCCAACATTAATATCAGCGGACATAACTAAATATTTGATGAAAACGATGGGATGGAAAAATATTGAAAACTTGTTTTAGAAAAAAAAAAATATTCACACTAAAATGAAAAGGGGATGAAAAAAATTAAATAATTTTTTTCAGGGACACATATACTTAAAAAATGGATTTTTTAAATAATTTTTCCAATGACTTTTATAAGGCGTGGAGTATTAAATTTTGTTCAGACTCCTACAGAATCATAATTTTTTCACCAACCTACATAAGGCGTGGATTTTTATACCGTACACAACTATGTCGTCAGGGTATTATTGCTTTGTGCAGCCACAAAAGTTTGTAACGCCGCGAAATAGCCCACCTTTAAGTATACCGATCGTCATATCTCGACTAGCTGAGTCGATCTAGAGATGTATGTCCCCTATAATTTCTAAACACGACGTCCTCTATAATTTCTAAACACGATACAGGCCACACTTCCTTCCTACATTTTTGTGAAGATAAGTTCTTCTTCACAAAATTTTGCATTTAGGTAGGGTTCGGCCCAATGAAGACCCCTATTGTTTGTGGTAAAGAATGGTTAATATTTAAGGGATGAAATGGACCAAATACTTAATTTTTTTCGTTTTTTTTTCTGGTCGCTCCAGAAGCCGCAATTATGGACCAAACACCTCGAATTTTTACATGGAGAAAAGAATAAAGAATAAGCATGCCGGTTTTATTTAGCGGATCAAATAGACCCTGACTTTTGTGTGAAAAATAACAAAATTTGTTTACTATGACGTATATGTTTACTCCTGAAGAACGTATACCCGAAAAGTTGAGAGTATATCCAAGAGGATTGGTTGACCAATTATATTGTCGTATGAACTCAGATGTGGGAGTTACATTTAAATTACCACACTAGATGGCGGGAATATAACGCTGATCGCTTTGAAATTTTCCATGAGATTCCAGTTGTGGTCAAGGACAACGTCTATAATTTTCAGTGATGATCAGATAACAATTTTGGGATGAAGTGGACCAAATGTTTAAGCAAGAATTGATATTTAAAATAGTTAAATATTTAGCCTTTTACTTGAAAGGCAATAGCCGTTGAAATCTGTCTACTCCTCATTATTACATCCTTGTAATAGTATGAGGCTGACAGATTTCAACGGACAATTGTTTACAATTTGAGTTTGCGCCACCTTTAGGCATCTATATGTCAACAAACATTGTTATTATAACCTACTTGGTTAACTTTCGTTGTAACCTACTGGCCACACATCTTGCTGTGAACACTTAGGCTTAAATAGTAAGCTGCGCACATATCGTTGTGCTAAAGGTAATATCGTTTACCAACAATAAATATCGGCATTGGTCGAACCTTTTATTAATAAAACTATTGTGTTTTTATTTATTATCTTTTATTTTTGCTCACGAGTGCATATTGGACGCACTGACTCTATCGGGAGAATCTATTGCACTGTACCTGCCAACCACCGAAGTCCCTATAGTGCGGACATTACACTTATTATTATTTTTTTTTATGTTTTCGATTCGATCTATAAGCCACAACTATAAACCGAACATCAAAACACAACTCACGGTGAAGGGAATCTGGACAAGTAATTAGAAGGGCTGTACTGAATATTGGTAATATTCGGAAAATATGTCAGTATAAGGAAGAGGTGCTGTTCACCTCTAATCGGGCAAGAGGGCGCAACTATCACGTAATATTACCCAGGATTGGAATAAAAATCGGCCCCGTCCGACTATACTGCTCCGCTCACTGGTTATACCCTTCACCACACTGTGGTACAGGGTATTATGTCTTTGTGCATATGTTTGTAACAGGCAAAAGGAAACGAGATAGACACTTGGTTCCTTTTGAGAATATGCATAGAATCACTTTCTAAATCGATTTACGCATGTCCGTCTGTCCGTCTGTCTGTCCGTCTGTCCGTCCGTCCGTCCATGTATTTTTGTGAACAAAGTACAGGTCGCATTTATGATCCGATTTGGATGAAATTTGGCATATGTCACTTATTTGGCCCAGGGATGAACCCTATTGAAATTGGGAAAAATCGGTTCAGATTTAGATATAGCTCCCATATATATATTCGTCCGATTTAATGTAAAAAGTCCCTATATAGATTCCGAATTGCACGAAATTTGGCACATCGTAATGAATTAGGCCTAGAATGATGTGTGCTGAGTTTCATTAAAATCGGTTCAGATTTAGATATAGCTCCCATATATAGTTTCGTCCGATTTTATGTAAATGGTGCACCAAAGTCCCTATATATCTTTCGATTTGCACGCAATTTGGCACAGCGTAATGAATTAGGCCTAAAATGATGTGTGCTGAGTTTCATGAAATTCGGTTTCCGATTTCATGTAAATGGTGCCCCAAAGTCCCTATATATCTTTCGATTTGCACGAAATTTTGCATAACGTATTGAATTAAGACTAGAGTGATGTCTGCCAAGTTTCGAGAAAATCGGTCCAGATTTAGATATAGCTCACATATGTAGTTTCGTCCGATTTCATGTAAATGGTGCACCAAAGTCCCTATATATCCTTCGATTTGCACGAAATTTGGCATAACGTATTGAATTGAGCCTAGAATGATGTCTGCCAAGTTTCGAGAAAATCGGTCAAGATTTAGATATAGCTCCCATATATAGTTTCGTCCGATTTCATATAAATGGTGCACCAAAGCCGCTATATATCTTTCGATTTGTACGAAATTTGGCATAACGTACTGAATTGAGCATAGAGTGATGTCTGTCTGCCTTGTTTCGTGAAAATCGGTCCAGATTTAGATATAGCTCCCTTTTATTATAGATTGATTTTAAGTAATTGACGCACCAAGGAACCAATCGGAACAAAACGTTCTGAAATTACTGTAACCTAACCAGTGACATGTTTGTTTGAAATCGCTTAATATTTGGATAAGCATCCATATATATTTTCGTTCGATTTCAAGTAAATTGGGCATCAAACTCCTCATGTAGTCAGATTGACATCAAATTTTGCACAACTTACAAAATTGAGCATAGAATTACATAGTTGCGTTTTCTAGAAGTACAGACAGAGCCCAACGGATGACCTATTTATATTTGTTTGAAGTCGATTTACATACTTTATGGATAGATCTAGGTAGACTCACATTTAGATAAATATCACATATTTTATTTCATCCAATTTCATGTTAATAGTCCTGTTTAATATACCCATAGTGGTGAAGGGTATCATATAGTCGGCCCCGTCCGACTTTACTACTATCTTTACTGGTTTTTTATGTTTTCGATTCGATCTATAGGCTACAATTATAAGCTGAACATCACAACACAACCCACGGTGAAGGGAATATGGGCAAGTAATTAGAAGGGCTGTACTGAATATTAGTAATATTTGTGGACCTCTAGACGGTGAAGAGGGAGCAAATATCGCGAAATATTGCCCAAGCTCAGAATATAAAACCTCAGAAAGTTATATGTTCATGGTAGTTGTGTAGGGCATCATATGGTCGGCCCAGTCCGACTATACTGCTCCACTCACTGTTTTTTAAATATCTTTTCAGGCGTGTATTTACACCCTTCACTACACTGTGGTACAGGGTATTATGTCTTGATAGTATGTATATGTTGCTATTGAGAGTGTACTAAATTGGATCTAGAATGGTGTGTATAAAATTTCTTGAAAATCGTTTCAGATTTAGATTTAGCTCCCATATATATTTTCGTCCGATTTTAGATAAATAGTGACCAAAGTCCCTATATATCTTTCGATTTCCACGAAATTTGGCACAGCGTACTGAATTAAGTTTAGATCGATGTATGTTAAATTTCGTGAAAATCGGTTCAGATTTAGATGGAGCACCTATATATATTTTCGTCCGATTTTAGGTAAATTGTGCACCAAAGTCCCTATAAAACTTTCGATTTGCACGAAATTTGGCATAGCGTACTGAATTAAGTCTAGAATGATGTGTGTTAAGATTCGTGAAAATCGGTTTAGATTTAGATATATCTCCCATATATATTTTCGTCCGATTTAAGGTAAATGGTGCACCAAAGCCCCTATATATCGTTCGATTTGCACGAAATTTGGCATAACGTTCTAAATTGAGCCTACAGCTCCCATATATAGTTTCGTCCGATTTGAGGTAAATAGTGCACCAAAGTCTCTATATATCTTTCGATTTGCACGAAATTTGACACAGCTTACTGAATTTAGCCTAGAATGTTGTGTGCAAAGTTTTGTGAAAATCGGTACAGATTTAGATATAGCTCACATATATTTTTTCATCCGATTTTAGGTAAATAGTTCACCAAAGTATCTATATATCTTTCGATTTGCACGAAATTCGGCATAGCGTACTGAATTGGTTGAGATTTA
>NW_026881619.1:0-34495 GCF_032173495.1 Musca vetustissima | reverse complement strand
GACTATCACAGCAATAGGCGTGGTTTCCAAGGACTATCACAGCAATAGGCGTGGATTTTTAAGAATATTATTTTAAGGGACTATTTAAGAATATTATTTTTAAGGACTACCACAGCAATAGGCGTGGATTTTTTAAGAATATTATTTTTAAGGACTATCACAGCAATTGGCGTGGATTTTTTTAAAGCATTCACCATTGTGACTACATCAAACGTTTCCAAGTTTAGTTCAATATGATTAGTCGAATATATATTTACATTACTATTGTTGTTTGCGCAACATGTATTTTTGCATTGAAAACCTATTCCAAATACGGAACAATCAGTGGCAATCCATGCAATTATTGTAAAGAACACATAGCCTGCAAAAGTACTTGGGTGAGGAAATATATAACGAATAATATTGGTTTTAATAAATGTGTAATTTTTCAGAAATTCTCCAAAAAATGTTATCCCAATGCTAAGTTTCTGAAAATGACACCAAAACTGCGTAACTTCATATTGAATGTACACAATAGATATCGCAACAATTTGGCTGGTGGTAAGGTAAAAGGTTTCGGTACAGCCAAACGTATGGCCTCTATGAAATGGAATAAAGAATTTGAATTTTTGTCCGGGCTGAATTTGCTACAATGTGAAATGAAACATGATAAATGTCGTCCCACACCCGATCATCGTTATGTTGGACAAAATTTGGCATTTTTACATTGGTCAAATTTTAATTTAACCACCGAAATGGTGGTGGAATTTCTCATTGATTATTGGTTTCAAGAAAAACGATATATGACAATGAATGATATTGTCAAGTTTCCGATACGACCAAAGAAGTAAGGCTTCGGAATTCTATGAAAAAAAAATACTTTTGGTTTTTTAATACAAATTGTTTTCTAGTGCTCCAATGATTGGCCACTTTACAATGTTTGCCCAGGAACGTGCCGACGAAGTGGGATGCTCTGTAATGCGACAAACCTCACCGAATGGTACCAATGAGCTATATTTGGCCTGTGATTACTCATTTACGAATTTTTATCAAGTGCCGATTTATAGACCAGGAAAGCCGGCAAGTGCTTGTACAACTGGACCACATCGTAAATATAAAAATTTGTGCTCCGAAAAGGAAGTCTATAACACGAATACACACAAATATTAGGATTTGGAAAATAATAAATAAAATGAATAACAAATTGTCATAATTTAATAGTTTTCAAGCATATTTTTTACACGCCTATCACAGCAATATGCGTGGCTTTTTTAAGAATGTTATTTTTAAGGACTATAGGCGTGGATTTTTTAAGAATATTATTTTTAATAGCAATAGCGTGGATTTTTTAAGAATATTATTTTTAAGGACTATCGCAGCAATAGGCGTGGATTTTTTAAGAATATTTTTAAGGACTATCACAGCAATAGGCAATTTTTTAAGAATATTATTTTTAAGGACGTGGATTTTTTAAGAATATTTTTTTAAGGAACTGCAATAAGGCGTGGATTTTTTAAAGAATATTTTTTAAGGACTATCACAGCAATAGGCGTGGATTTTTTAAGAATATTATTTTAAGGGACTATCACAGCAATAGGCGTGGATTTTTTAAGAATATTATTTTTAAGGACTATCACAGCAATAGGCGTGGATTTTTTAAGAATATTATTTTTAAGGACTATCACAGCAATAGGCGTGGATTTTTTAAGAATATTATTTTTAAGGACTATCACAGCAATAGGCGTGGATTTTTTAAGAATATTATTTTTAAGGACTATCACAGCAATAGGCGTGGATTTTTTAAGAATATTATTTTTAAGGACTATCACAGCAATAGGCGTGGATTTTTTAAGAATATTATTTTTAAGGACTATCACAGCAATAGGCGTGGATTTTTTAAAGACTATTTTCCAAGGACTATCACAGCAATAGGCGTGGATTTTTTAAAGACTATTTTTCCAAGGACTATCACAGCAATAGGCGTGGATTTTTTAAAGACTAGTTTTCCAAGGACTATCACAGCAATAGGCGTGGATTTTTGAAGAATATTATTTTAAGGGACTATCACAGCAATAGGCGTGGATTTTTTAAGAATATTATTTTTAAGGACTATCACACCAATAGGCGTGGATTTTTTAAGAATATTATTTTTAAGGACTACCACAGCAATAGGCGTGGATTTTTTAAGAATATTATTTTTAAGGACTATCACAGCAATTGGCGTGGATTTTTTAAGAATATTATTTTTAAGGACTATCACAGCAATAGGCGTGGATTTTTTAAGAATATTATTTTTAAGGACTATCACAGCTCTAGGCGTGGATTTTTTAAGAATATTATTTTTAAGGACTATCACAGCAACATGCGTGGATTTTTTAAGAATATTATTTTTAAGGACTATCACAGCAATAGGCGTGGATTTTTTAAGAATATTATTTTTAAGGACAATCACAGCAATAGGCGTGGATTTTTTAAGAATATTATTTTTAAGGACTATCACAGCAATAGGCGTGGATTTTTTAAGAATATTATTTTTAAGGACTATCACAGCAATAGGCGTGGATTTTTTAAGAGTATTATTTTTAAGGACTATCACAGCAATAGGCGTGGATTTTTAAGAATATTATTTTTAAGGACTATCACAGCAATAGGCGTGGATTTTTAAGAATATTATTTTTAAGGACTATCACAGCAATAGGCGGGGATTTTTTAAGAATATTATTTTTAAGGACTATCACAGCAATAGGCGGGGATTTTTTAAGAATATTATTTTTAAGGACTATCACAGCAATAGGACTATTGGAGTAATAGGCGTGGATTTTTTTTAAAAAATATTTTTTAAAGAGTATCAGAGCAATAGGCGTGGGTTTGTTAAATAATAGTTTTTCAAGGACTAAAACAGCAATAGGGGTGGATTTTTAAATATGGTTTCGAAAACCTTTTCCTTCAAGGTTAACATCCAGATTCCATAATCAAAACCCACCCTCACTCCTCCCTAAATTAATTACTTATTCTCCCCAACACCCTCTTATTCGAACAATGGAGCTATTAATGGTTTTTTCTTTGTAGCTTTACAAAAACAATCCCCCTACGAATTTACTCGAAAAAAAATTAAAACAAAATTTCCAGTAACAACCTTGAACTAGTGTAAACTGTTATCAACACTTTCATATCTTTTAATAAAGAAACAAATAGAATGCAAATTTTATCTGATAAGGGAACCAAACCGCCAAAAAAACTTTTAATCACAGGGTGTTTTATGTATTTTCGTTTTCCTGTGTCATTTTTGTTTGGGGAATAGAAAAAACAAATTTCATTACTCAACGCAGTGAAGGCGTGGAAAACATAAAAGAATTCACAGAATCATTACGACTTATTTGTATGTTGTAAGAGGAGTCAGATAAAAACAAAACCGACACAAACATACAGTAATTCCATTACGGCGGCTGATGGCACAGTGGTCGGCACATGTTTATAAAAGGAGCAAAATTATATCACCTGGTGATGCATAGGTATATAATAACCATAGAAGCTAGAAAATTTACATTTATAGCTATGATAGGTCATACAGAAATCATCTTTAAAACCATTGCTATACTGCTAATAATCATTGAAAAGTATTGTTTAAACCAGTGAGCGGAGCAGTATAGTTGAACGGGGCTCTCTAATGTTAATGGGTTACTAAATACTATCTGAATACGTAAGAACCTAGTTATGTTTAAATCCCACATTCGAGTACGTACATCAATATAATTGGTATCAATTTATACGCCATAGAATACAAATTTTGTTATCAGAGTCCATTTGACCCACTAAATATTGTCAGGGTCCACTCCTCTTGGATATACTATCAACTTATCGGGTCTATGTCCATCAGGAGTAAATATATACGCCATAGAATACAAATTTTGTAATTTTTCACACAAAAGTCATGGTCCATTTGACCCACTGAATATTGACCGATCCTCATCAAAACAGTCATGCTCATTCTTTGGCCCGATCCTCTTCTCCATGTTAAAAATTCGCGTTGTTTGGGCCATAATTGCGACCAGAAAATCAGACAAAACACGGTTTTTGGTCCATTTCATCCCCCAAATATTAACCGATCTTTACCAAAAACAATAGGGGTCTTCATTGGGCAGAACCTATCCTACATTCGTGAAGATTAGTCCATAACTGTGGCCTGTATCGTGTTTACAATTTATAATGGACAGACGGACGGACACTCATGTCTAGATCGTCTATGACGATATGGCGATATGAAAGGTGGGTCTAGAACCAATATTTCGAGGCGTTACAAACTCTTGGGGCTGCACAAAGTTATAATACCCTGACAACATAGTTGTGTAGGCTATAAAAATACACTATTATTTCTCGAATAGACGTTGAAAAAGTAGTATTTAAAAGGCCAAGGTCATAGGTAGTGAAAAGTGATCCTTAAAAAATCCAGGCTTATAGCTTCGATAACCCTCGAAAATATATATCCTAATAAAAATGTTATTGCACTTATAAAATATTCTGTAAAAGTTCACGCTTATTTCTGTGATAGTCTTTACAAATCCGATCATCTTTAAAGTTATTATTTAAAAATACATTAACAAATTCACGATTATAACACTCATTGTCTTTTATATTTCATTAAAATATTTTATATTAAATATATCGGTATTCTGGAAAGTCCTTGAAAAATATTCTTTAAATAATTCAAGCATGTTGATGCCATAATCCTTAAATATATTCATTAAAATCTAGATTTATAGCTCCATTGAATCAGTGCTCATAGCTCCGACAGTCCTTCAGAAAATATACCTTAAAAATTTGCGTTAATAGCTCTGATATTTCTTGAACAAATTCTCTAAAAAAGCACCCTTGTGACTCTGATAGTACTTAAAAAATATTCCATAAAAATCCATGCTAAAACCTCAGAAAATCCTTGATCAAATATTTCTTAAATATCCAATCATATGACCCTGATAGTCTTTCGAAAATATTCCTTAAAATACCACAGACTCTGACACACTTCAACAAAAATCCCTTAAAGCCCACACTTTTTGATCTCATATTATCAATATTATTCCGTGAAATACTAAATAAAAATTATGACCTTTTATATTCCTTTAAAATTCTCCCTAAAATCCCAGCTTGTAGGAAGAGGAAGTGATTATACCCTACATATATATCCTCTTGGTACAATAATTCTAATCACCATATAACCATTGTGCAAACTTCATCATAAGAAAATGACATGTAATTTTGTTTGTCGGTACTTTTTAGTTAAAAGTGTTGTTGTTTCATTGAATGTAGCTTTTGCATATATGCAAAGTAGGAGTTGCCACTTGGGAGTACCTACATTCATATGCAAATGTTTCCTGTGAAGGATTTTTTTTAACCAGGAGTTTATATATTTTTCTTCTGTCTTTGATGTATGTTATGTTGTTTGTTTGTCTTTGGACATATACAGGAATTTATCTGTCATTTTATATTATTTTTCTTTTTACACATTGATATGTTATTCTTATGTGACATAGGAAATATCATTCACGCTGAGGAATATTATTTTGTATTCCGAGAATTTTGATTGTTTGGTCACATTTCACAAAAAATGTGAGGGCGTGATAGATGGAAACTCTTCTATATACATCTCAACACACATTGTTTAAATTATATTTGTATATTCAAATATATGCATATCTGGCATTAGCCCAGATAGTCGCTGAAAAAATATTGTTTAAAAAAAATATTCGCTGAAAAAATATTGTTTAAAAAATCCACATCTATTGCTCTGATAGTCCTTAAAAACTTATTATTTGAAAAATCCACGCCTATTGCTCAAATAGTTTCTTGAAAAAATATTCTTAAAAAATCCACGCTTGGTGGACTGATAGTCGTTGAAAAAATATTATTAAAAAATCCACGCTTGGTGGTCTTATAGTCCTTGACAAAATATTCTTTAAAAAATCCACGCTTGGTGGTCTGATAGTCGTTGAAAAAATATTCTTTAAAAAATCCACACTTGGTGGTCTGATAGTCGCTGAAAAAATATTCTTTAAAAAATCCACGCCTATTGCTCTGATAGTCCTTCACAAAATATCCTTTAAAAATCCACGCCTATTGCTCTGATAGTCCTTCACAAAATATCCTTTAAAAATCCACGCCTATTGCTCTGATAGTCCTTCACAAAATATCCTTAAAAAATCCACGCCTATTGCTCTGATAGTCCTTGAAAAAATATTCTTTAAAAAATCCACGCCTATTGCTCTGATAGTCGTTGAAAAAATATTCTTAAAAAATCCACACTTATCGCTCGGATAGGTCCTGGAAATATATTCTTTAAAAAATCTTCGCCTACTGCTCTGATAGTCGTTGAAAAAATATTGTTTAAAAAATCCACGCCTATTGCTCACATAGTCCTTGAAAAATATCGATTTAAAAATCAATTATTTAAATAATAAGTGAATACCAATTGTCAAAATTGTTAAGGCCTTAAAATTAAATTCATTTGTCATGATTTCATGCTACACATATTCTAATTGTTTAGAATTGTTCCTTTCACTTTTAAGAACACACATATAATTTGTTGTATTTCAGAGAA
Organism: Musca vetustissima; assembly: GCF_032173495.1. NCBI lineage: Eukaryota > Metazoa > Arthropoda > Insecta > Diptera > Muscidae > Musca > Musca vetustissima. The sequence continues at coordinate 27,924 of NW_026881619.1, read as the reverse complement.
ACATCCTAAATATTCCCCATCGAAACTGTCATAATTATATGCTGGTGATGGCGGTATTCATTAAAAGTATTCGCTCTGTGCTTCGACTGATGAAAATTCTTCTTTGCACATTTCATAATTCCACGCACGTTCATCATACCTACATATACATTTTCCAAGACGTTTTTGCAAATTTTTTTGTAATCATCGTGAAAAACAAGCTAAACAATTATATCGTTCCCTAGCTGCATGTTTCAGTTGTTCTGCTCCGCTTTATTGGAATGTCATAAAAATTCGACCAAAAACACTTGTCAGATATTTCACCTGCTACGGAATTTTGTTGTTATCTCTTTGTAAAATTATATTCTGTTTTAAACTGTCGTTACCACCTACCAACCAACCATCCCTCCATTAACACCCCTTACACACTCCCTCCCTCATATATATTTAAATATTCCTACATTATGATGTGTTCTCAATGGCAGTTCATTTAACGATGTTGAGTGTATGAACAGTACACTTGACTGAGCTGAGCAGACTGACTGACTGGCAGACATACAGATTGGTTGGCTCCCTGACTGCCAGCCTGGCAGAACAATTGAGATTTGTTGCGACATCTCCACAATTACAACGTGAAACAATTAATATGTAAATTATGTTGAACATAATAATTGTATTGAAATTTCAGATTCAGTCTGTCGGTTCACCTCTGGGTGTCTGGTGTGTGTGTGTGCGTCTGGGTGTGGGTGTAGGTTGTTTGGTAGCTTAGCATATTTTTGCATACGGCTACTGTTACACGTACATATAAACATAACAGAAATAAAAAACAAACAATATGAAATAATAATTATAATGACAGTGTTTATAAGAGTGTAATTTTACCCTCGAGACATTGAGAAACACAAATAATAACAACAACAACTGTAACAACATCTCCAATGTCATGAACGTAAATACTCGTATATTTGAGAAGTAATTGAAACTCGGTGTTCAGTGGGAAAATTTACACTTATTTTTGGAATTTATAATTTTAATTTCTTCCAAAAAAGATGGATTCTAACATTTTTTTGCAAGTGAAAAATATAATTATTCAAAAATTTAACAAATATTTAGGAAACAATTAAAATATTTTTATTGGGACAGTTCTGAGATCTTAACAAAAAATATGGGATTTGTACCATGTTTCTTTACGTTATGTATAAAAACTTTAACGATTTAAATCCAATAAATATGTTTCCAAGATATGATCTTAAATCAATGGCGAAAAGCATCGATTCTGATAGGTACTTTAAAATGTAATAATGCACCGATGTGTTTTGAAAATGCATAGAAATCACTTTCTAACCATATGTGTTCATACCAGGTCTGTTGATGTTAAATTGTAAACAAAGTACAGGTTGCATTTATTATCTGATTTGGATGAAATTTGGGACAATTCACTTATTTGGCCCAATACAACTCCTATGAAATTAAAAAATCGGAATATTAATATAGCTCCCATATATATTTTCTGAATCGAAAGGTAAATGGTGCAAATGCGTGGATTTGCGCGAAATTGGGTATAGCGCACTATATATTCCACATTATGTGTGTTAAGTTTGCATTGATTCGAGTCGTAAATTAAAAACGATTTCCAGGCGCGTCGGTCTTGCAAGCAGCTCATCTAATTATAAAGACCATGTTCGGAGATGTTGTCTACCACTTGATTATTCCATCGAATTCGTGGCCTTCCATTTCCGAGTGAATCCTCAGTTGACTCGCTTTTCCTCATCCATTCCTACAAATGTTCTGCCAAAATGTGAAAGAAAGAAAATGTGCAGGAATGTACTACCCATCTATTCCACGTTATGGACCGCTTAAAATGCATTGATTTGAGTTGTGCAAATTAGCAGTATGCCTTATTTTCTTGCGCAAGTACCAATGCTTCAGATCCATACAAATGCAGGGGTTATATCAGTGTCTTGTAAAGTGTGAGTTTGGTCTGGCAAGATGTTGCCTTGTTTTTGAATTTCTTACTCAGGCCATAGTAGCATCTGTTGGTCAACACTATTCCTCTCCGGATTTCAAAGCTGATGTTATTGGTTGTATTTATGTTGTTTATGGCGTTTATGCCATCAGTTTGCTCTTCTCGCCATTTACTGCTTGTTCCACTTTGATAGACACCTTCTCAATTCGTTCAAAAGTGACTGTTACCGCTCGCAATTTCCAACCCATTATATCGATGTCGTCAGCGTAACATAACATAATATATGCTGTTTGATGTACAGGGTGCCATTTCTGTTCACATTTGCATCTCGTATAAAAGGCCATATGAGCAGGATGTTAAAAAGATCACACGAAAAACTGCCACCTTGTCTGAATCCTCGTTCGGTATTGAAGGGCTCCGAGAGGTCCTTTCCGGCTTTAATTGCTGACCTTGTGTCGCAGTGTGAAAATATGGCCCATAGTGGATTTTCCATGTCTGAAGCCGCATTGTTATGGTGCTATAATGTCATTGACTCACGCTCACGCTTTTCTTGTTCTTTATTTTTTTCTGCGCTGCGTTTTTCTCCTCAGTAGCATTACGACACTCCTGATCGTACCACGGGTTTCTTGGTGGTGGTCTTAGGTTTACAAGTGTTGATTACCCACTCCCACAGTTTGTGGGGAGTGGGACAATCTTTGCTATTGTGCTTCTATACTATTATCGGGACAAATAGGCATCTGATGTCTGTTGTGTTTGAAGCTTTTCGACGTCCAGTTTTCGTGCTACATTGATATCACCTTTGCTGCTACATTAAGACGAGTGCGAACCTTTGTGCCACAAGGTAATGGTCCGAATCGATATTCGTTCCTCGTATCGATCGAACGTCTAAAACATGATCAATTTGATTTTTCGTTGATTGATCGGGAGAAATCCAGGTAGACCGAGATGCTTGAATCTGGTACTGCTAACTGCCATGTATTTGATGATGTTGATGTTTCTTCATGTAGGCTGAATTCTCCGACGTGGGTCCAAAAAAAATTCCCCTTACGATTTTTGTATTAAAATCTCCTAGTAGAATTTTAATGTAATGTGCAGTGTAGTGCAGCTATAATATAGTGCGTAGTCATCTGATTTACTTACGTCTGCCCCTTTCTATCGCATTTCCCTGAGACAATTATATCGGCTTTGTACTTTTTGAGTACATCCGCCAAAGCGAAAACTGGCAACTAACCCGTCGCCTCAGCACATTTATTATAGTTCTTATGGTTGAACACACGGCACATATTTCAACGGGTGATGAAAGTAGCTACCCAGTTGACACCGCGGAAAGGTCAGTATGGGTTATATAAAAATGTTAAATTTTGTATATATCCCAAGTTTCGTACTGGATCTCAGATCAAAGATATTCGCTGAGCATTTCATTAATTATACTCTTCACCACATTGTGGTACAGGGTATTATGTCTTTGTGCATATGTTTGTAAAAGGCAAAAGAAAACGAGATAGACACATGAGAATATGTATAGAATCACTTTCTGAGTTGATTTAGGCATGTCCGTCCATGTATTATTGTGAACAAAGTACAGGTCGCATTTATGATCCGATTTGGATGAAATTTGGCAAGGTCACTTATTTGGACCAATGACGAACCCTATAGAAATTGGGAAAAATCGGTTCAGATTTAGATATAGCTCCCATATATATTTTCGTCCGATTTAATTTAAATGGTGCACCAAAGTCCCTATATATCTTTCGATTTGCACGAAATTTGGCACATCGTACTTAATTAAGCCTAGAATGATGTGTGCTAAGTTTCATGAAAATCGCTATATATCCCATATATATATATATATATATATATATTTCGATTTGTGTACCAAAGTCCCTAAATATCTTTCGATTTGCCTGAATTTTGGACCAGCATAATGAATTAGGTCTAGAATGATATGAGTTAATTTTCCTGAATATCGGTTCAGATTTAGATATAGCTTCTATATCTGACCAAATGAAAAATGTATTATCGCTTGCAGAATGAGATGTTTATGGATCCAACTTAATTTTACTGGTCCTTTAAAAATGCAACGTACGTTAGGATTCATTTGTTGAATCTACCCAAAATGGTGAAGGGTATCAAATAGTCGGCCCGTCCGACTTTACTACTTTCCTTACTGGTTTTAAATGTGCCAATCATCTAAATCTTTCTTTCCAAGATCAACTCCAATCGTCTTTAGGTATAAGTACTAAATCCAAAAGCAGAGTCACGATGACATGTCACAAAAGATTTTGGACTCAACCCGTTAGCCTCGAATTACTGTGGAGTGTAGACCAAATTTGTCGTTTCTAATACCTCGAAATATTTATCAGACATCTCATTTATTATTATTCTATGTAAAATTTTATGTCGCCTGTTGAAATCTCGATAATGATAGCTTTGAATAAATATTTTAATATATGCCTTCTTTAAATCGTTTCCATTCATGCGTAATAAATATTTCATAATAAAACACATTTTTATATAAAAAAAATTATATTTATATCATACATTCCTTTAATTATACCCTTTTTCCTTCTAAATTATTTGACCTTTCGATATAAAAAATGGTTTGGTTACAAAATATAAAATAAAAAATCACATTGAAAATTACAAAACCAATTTTAAATGCTTATAGAATTTTCAATGTGACTTCAACAATTCCCTGAGACAATTTTAATTTCCAATGCATTTTTTTCTGTTAATCTAGACGCACCTACTAACACAGACACACGCACTCACACCGACGCCAGCAATTTCTAATTAAGTCAAAAGCCAAAGTCACGTTTTTACGACCCATGATGTTGTTCAAGTTGAACAAGAAATTCCATTCCGTAAACGAGAAAAATACCTTTAACTGCTTGCTACTCAGCTTCGACTTATTTAAAAGCTGTTAAAGAGCCACACATTCATACATAAATAAATAAACGAAAATGTTTTAGTGTACTACGACGGCACACAACATTATCGTGCAGTGATAACAAAATAAAATATGTTAAGTTAATTCTGCTACTAAGAAAAAAAGGCTGCGACGAGACACAGCAACACAGCACAACAGTCATCGTGAATGGTGGGGTTTTGTGGTGGCAACAAAACATACATTTAATTAAAAACAACACACACATACACATGAACAACAACAAAACATCTCTCGCTGGTATAAAACCCCGAACCACAAGAGTCCTTCGATGGCAGTTAGAGTAGTTGATACCTCATCGGTAATTCTTTAGCATTGTCATAGTCAACCGCAAACTGTGTCATCGCCGAACAGTCAAGCCAAGCTGCCAAGCAGAAGCTATTCAGCCAACCAACCAGCCAGCCAGACAAGAAACATCCCCAGCTTATTTTACAGTCATTGTAAATTGTAACATTCATTCCTCCATGCACATAGTATGTTTTCCAAGTCGGGGTGAGAGCAAGCTGACAAAACATAACTAAAGTTGAGGGGATAGAGTGGGCAGAAGAATAAATAAAAACCCCGAGACTAAATAGCTTCCATGAAATGAAATACAAAACTAGAAAGTGAAATAAAAGCGAAAGCAAGCAACAATAAAAATTACCAATGTTGATTTGAAAATCGGCACGCATTCAATGCAATGTAATCTCTAATGTTTGCATTGTTATTATTGTAAGCTTGAATAATATGTATGTAGGATATATATGCATACATACACTCAAAGAAAAAATATTTGTATTATTGTTCTTATATAGGAAATAGATTTAAATATATTAATTATAATAGCCAGATTGAAAACGCATTGATGCGAAATTTAGGTATTTATCTTTTTCCGAAAAAGTGTTGCTGACTGACAGCTGAGGTTATCAGCAATAATTAATCCTGATAATTTGAAAATACAATCCTTGTTCATACCACAATTACATGCGTAAACTTTCTAATCCCGACGGTATTGTGGTATTTGAGCATCAGAAGTTTTTAAGGACCATGCACAAGCACTGCTTTATCTATAAAACCAGTGAGGAAAGTAGTAAAGTCGGACTGGGCGACTATATGATACCCTTCACCACTTTGGGTATATTCAACATATGTATCCTAAAAGACGTCGATTTTTCGAAGGAAAATTGACATGAAATTGAACGAACTTAAATATGTGATCTTTATCTATATCTGAACCGACTAACATCAATCCCTACACATGTCATTTTGCAACCTATGCTAAAGTTTGTAAACCGATTTTAAGGAAACTTGACACACGCTATTCGGTATGCTGCACTGTTTATAGTTTAATCTCAATCAGACACTCATTGATTATTTGGTGTACAATTAACATGAATATGCCGAACCGATTTCAAGGAAACTTATCAGAGATTAATTTATATTAACTTCAGTACGTTGTGTCAATCGGCCTAGGTATGGATCTTTAGTGCACCATTTACTTAAAATCGGACGGAAATATATATAGAGGTATATGTAAATCTGAACCGATTTTCACGAAACTTTGCACACATCATTCTATATTTAATTCACTACGCTATCCCAAAATCGAAAGATATATGGGGACTTTGGTGCACTATTTATCTAAAATTGGGCGAAACTATATATGGGAGCTATATCTAAATCTGAACCGATTTTCTCAAAACTTAGAACAGGTCTTTCTAGACTTAATTAAATGAACTATTCCAAAATTCGTGCAACACGACGGATTTTCAGGGACTTTGGTGCACCATTTACGTAAAATCGGACGAAAATCTATATGTGAGCTATATCTAAATCTGAACCGATTTTCACGAAACTTAGCACACATCATTCTAGACTTAATTCAGTACGCTATGCCAAAATTCGTGCAAATCGAAAGATTTTTAGGGATATTCGTACACCATTTACGTAAAATCGGACGAAGATATATATGGGAGCTATATCTAAATCTGAAGCGATTTTCACGAAACTTAGCACACATAATTCTAGACTTAATTCAGTGCGCTATGTCAAAATTCGTGCAAATCGAACGATTTTAAGGGACTAAAGTCCGTAGATCGGACAAAAATATATATGGGAGCTATATCTAAATCTGAACCGATTTTTCCCAATTTCAATAGGGTTCGTCCTTGGGCCAAATAAGTGACTTCTGCCAAATTTCATCTAAATCGGTTTATAAATGCGAGCTGTACTTTGTTTACAATTTAACATCTACAGACGGACGGACATGCATAAATCGACTCAGAAAGTGATTCTATGCATATTCTCAATAGGAACCATGGGTCTATCTCGATTCCTTTTGCCTGTTACAAACATATGCACAAAGACATAATACCCTGTACCACAGTGTGGTGAAGGGTATAAAAATAAAAGAGTTTAGTGTTAAGTAAGTGAGAGACTGACAGACAGACCATCGCCCAGACGAAACGGCTAAAGCTAGAAGCTTGAAATTTTGAGTGTGGGTTGTTGTATATATATTCAACATATATAGCTAGAATCTTGAAATCTTGGGAAGTGGTGTTGATGTATGGAAATGGTTTAAGAAATTCGTACTTATGTATATAAAAAGTGCAAAATGGTACTAAATTTAGTACTATTTGCGTCTAAATGAGTGTATTGAATAGGACTACTATTCGGAATTAGGACTACTATTGTACTACAGGATTGAGGTAGGTTTTAAAAAAATTATTTATGTATACGAAAAGTACTAAATGATACTAAACCATGCGCGACGGTCTTTTGCCCATCTCTTTCAATTTGAGCTGGGCTCTTCCAATATGTTCGGAAATGTTGTCATCCACTTGATCTTTCCATTGGCTTGATCTTTCAGTTGGCTCTTTTTTAAATGCCTTTTGTGCTGGGGCACACTCATCCATTCTCACAGCATGACCTAGCCAGCAGCTTGTTTTATTAATGGCAGTACCAAGGTATATACAATTTTTACTACCTCGAAGCTGTAGTTCTCATGTTCCACAGTTGGTCCTAATCTACTAGACGTCTTGTGTGTTGATTCCATCAACTTGGCCTTCTTGCCATTTACTGCCAGTTCCATTTTAGCAGACTCCTTCTCAATGTTCGACCCATTAGTTCGATGTCATCGGCGTATTCGAGTCACATGGGTTGTTTGGTGTACAGAGTGTCATTTCTGTTCACATTTAAATCTCGTATGACCTTTTTCAGCAGGATGTTAAACAGGTAACACGACAGGCTATTACATTGTCTGAATACTCCTTCGTTATTGAAGGGCTCAGAGAGGTTTTTCCGACTTTAAATGCTGACCTTGTGCCATTTAAAGTTATTCTGCATAGACCTATTAATTGTGCAGGAATGCCAAACGCAGACATGACTTTAAATGCCTTTGAGCGGATTGGGCTGTCGACTGCAGCTTTGTAGTCGATGAATAGGTGGAATGTGTCGGGTTTTTTCGTGGGCCTTTTCCAGGATTTGGCGTTGTTTGACAATCTTGTCTATGGTGGATTTGCCAGGTCTGAAGCCAAATTTTTATGGTGCAATAATGTCATTCACAGAGCACGCTGGATAGCACTCTATATGCGATTGGAAGGAGACCTCTATAGTTGCCACATGTGGTTTGTCTCCTTTTTATTCACGGGACACAGGATGCTGAGGTTCCAATCATTTGGCATCTTCTAGCAAAATTGTACTAATCAGTTAGTGCATGCTCCTAATCAGGATCTGACCACCGGTCTTTAATAGTTCGGATGGTAATACATCGGCACCTGCTGCTTTATTATTCTTCAGCAGATCGATTGCTATTCTGACCTCATCTTCGCTAGGTTGTATACAATCTATACCGTCATTGGATCAGGGGTGTATCTCCCTACAGTGCGTAATCATCTGATTTACTTAAGCCTGTCCCTTTCCATTTCATTTCCTGTAAGGCAATAATATCGGATTTGTACTTCTTGAACAGTTAAATATTATTCATATAAATGTATAATGTTATTAATTTTATTAAATTTTTTTTGTCATTTATTAATATATTTTCTTTCATTTATTTTTAGGTAAGTCACAACAAAGACACAACTAAGGTAAATTCAAAATATTATAATTTCTGCTTTAAAGTTAAATTACATACTGACTCATTTTCTTGAGTGTAAATAATGGTTTTGTGGAGCCTCTATTTGTATTTCTTTCCAGCCCTCCACATGTGATATATGTTTGTTTCCATTTATAGTTCTGTTTCTTTGCCCATTGTAATTCCCATAAAAAAGTTTGTTTTTCAATATACAAACATGTACTTAGTTTATCGTACATTCCCCTTGTCAGTTTTTTTCTTATTTTCGCGTTTTATGTTAGGGTCGTAACGACTGTCTACTAATGTGTAAGAAAATCCATTTCATTTTTATACAAACATACACATTTCAAATAAAACGCCAGAGACACGCACAAACGAAGAAAATTTAACACCAAATTCAGTAGTAGGGAAATATTTATTACTCAGAATAGAAAATGTTATATGTTTGAAACTTTTGTCTAGAATTAGTCTAGGAAACTAAGCCTTGGATTTATATGTTTGAAACTTTTGTTGAAAAAAATATTCTTTGAGTCCTTGAAAAAAATTTTTCAAAAAATCCATGCCTTCCTTGAGGTATGTTTAAAAAATCCCACGCCTTGGATAGTCCTTGAAAAAATATTCTTTAATAAATCCACGCCTTGGATAGTCCTTGAAAAAAATATTCTTTAAAAAATCCACGCCTTGGATAGTCCTTGAAAAAAATATTCTTTAAAAAATCCACGCCTTGGATAGTCCTTGAAAAAAATATTCTTTAAAAAATCCACGCCTTGGATAGTCCTTGAAAAAAATATTCTTTAAAAAATCCACGCCTTGGATAGTCCTTGAAAAAAATATTCTTTAAAAAATCCACGCCTTGGATAGTCCTTGAAAAAATATTCTTTAAAAAATCCACGCCTTGGATAGTCCTTGAAAAAATATTCTTTAAAAAATCCACGCCTTGGATAGTCCTTGAAAAAATATTCTTTAAAAAATCCACGCCTTGGATAGTCCTTGAAAAAATATTCTTTAAAAAATCCACGCCTTGGATAGTCCTTGAAAAAATATTCTTTGAAAAATCCACGCGTTGTTGTAGTCCTTGAAAAAATATTCTTTAAAAATCCACGCCTATTAAAGTCCTTGAAAAAATATTCTTTAAAAATCCACGCCTATTAAAGTCCTTGAAAAAATATTCTTTAAAAATCCACGCCTATTAAAGTCCTTGAAAAAATATTCTTAAAAACTCCACGCCTGTTATAGTCCTTGAAAAAATATTCTTTAAAAACTCCACGCGTTGTTGTAGTCCTTGAAGAAATATTCTTTAAATAATCCACGCCTCTGATAGTCCTTATAAAAAAATATTCTTTAAATAATCCACGCCTCTGATAGTCCTTGAGAAATATTCTTTCAAAAATCCACGCCTCTGATAGTCCTTGAAAAATATTCTTTAAATAATCCACGCCTCTGATAGTCCTTGAAAAAATATTCCTTAAAAAATCTACGCCTTGGATATTCTAAAACGATAACAATATTATTTAAGTAATCCACGTTTGGAAATATTTAAAATATGAAAAATATTTAAAAGGGTACTCCCCCGAAATGTATTTTTGTCTCATTAATTGGATATTTTGTTATTTTAACTTTTACATCTTGTTGCCCAATTTTATTCAGTCAATCTAGGTCGGAGTGTTTTCGAAGTTTTACATTGAAATTCATAATTAGAATTTAATAATTTGTATACAAAAATGTCAATTATATCAATGCCATGAGGCTGGATAATATAATTAATAATTATTTGAACGAAACATTTTTCGACATAAATTTTCCCATTAACGTTTTAAAAGTATCGATGAAAATATATGTCTCTACAACAACACCCATAAATATCCCGTTTTTATTTGAACATTGTCTGTAAATATTTGTCCCAAATAAAAGAAAAATCTACTAAACAACCTAAAATGGGGGGTGTGACCTTAGTCTCATATCCTGTGACAAAACCGAACTGACAATTATTACTGCCATATTTGCTTTAGCAACAGACAGAAAATATCTTGACTTTCTTTTATTTAAAACATTGTTCAGCCAATAAATGTTTTGGGTTTTTGTGGTTTTCCTAAATAGAAAAAAAAACCGACAGCAGCAACAACAACGACAATAAAGTAAATAACAATAAAATAACCAAAAAATACCGCCTTGTATAGCCCAGCGTCAGACAGAAAACATCACAAGTTATACGCCCCCTCGAACACACTCTCTCTCTCACACACCAACACACACACACACACACAAAAGAAGTTCATTAAATAATTGCAAACACATGTTGCCAAAGAAGTTTACTTTTATGAATGGCTTTACATTTCTTTACCGCATACATGCATGTTATTGTTTATGTCTGTATGTGTGTCGGTATGTGAATTGTCGAATTTTCGCCTACTTACTTCAATTTATATACACAAATAAATAAAAACCAATAAAGACCTTTTTCGTATTAGAAGACCCGCACAGCTGGAATTTATGGCTATTGACCGTTGGAGTTTGTTCACATTTTTTATTTATTTCAGATTTTTAAAAAGGGTTATTAAAAAGGGCAAGTTCCGACAGACTTAGCAACCGAATTCCTCCGAAGACTAAAAACAGTCTTCAAATGTATTGCCAAATTTTTTTACAAACAATTTTTCAAAGGACTACAACAAGGCGTGGATTTTTTAAAGAATATTATTTCAAAGGACTACAACAAGGCGTGGATTTTTTAAAGAATATTTTTTCAAAGGACTACAACAAGGCGTGGATTTTTTAAAGAATATTTTTTCAAAGGACTACAACAAGGCGTTGATTTTTTAAAGAATATTTTTTCAAAGGACTACAACAAGGCGTGGATTTTTTAAACAATATTTTTTCAAGGACTTTAAGAGGCGTGGATGTTTTAAAGAATATTTTTTCAAGGACTTTAAGAGGCGTGGATGTTTTAAAGAATATTTTTTCAAGGACTTTAAGAGGCGTGGATGTTTTAAAGAATATTTTTTCAAGGACTTTAAGAGGCGTGTATGTTTTAAAGAATATTTTTTCAAGGACTTTAAGAGGCAGGGATGTTTTAAAGAATATTTTTGAAGAGGACTACAACAAGGCGTGGATTTTTTAAAGAATATTTTTTCAAAGGACTACAACAAGGCGTGGATTTTTTAAAGAATATTTTTTCAAAGGACTACAACAAGGCGTGGATTTTTTTAAGAATATTTTTTCAAGGACTTTAAGAGGCGTGGATTTTTTAAAGAATATTTTTTCAAGGACTTTAAGAGGCGTGGATGTTTTAAAGAATATTTTTTCAAGGACTTTAAGAGGCGTGGATGTTTTAAAGAATATTTTTTCAAGGACTTTAAGAGGCGTGGATGTTTTAAAGAATATTTTTTCAAGGACTTTAAGAGGCGTGGATGTTTTAAAGAATATTTTTTCAAGGACTTTAAGAGGCGTGGATGTTTTAAAGAATATTTTTTCAAGGACTTTAAGAGGCGTGGATGTTTTAAAGAATATTTTTTCAAGGACTTTAAGAGGCGTGGATGTTTTAAAGAATATTTTTTCAAGGACTTTAAGAGGCGTGGATGTTTTAAAGAATATTTTTTCAAGGACTTTAAGAGGCGTGGATGTTTTAAAGAATATTTTTTCAAGGACTTTGAGAGGCGTGGATGTTTTAAAGAATATTTTTTCAAGGACTTTAAAAGGCGTGGATGTTTTAATCAATATTTTTAGGAGGCGTGGAGGACTTAAGAGGCGTGGATGTTTTAAAGAATATTTTTTCAAGGACTTTAAGAGGCGTGGATGTTTTAAAGAATATTTTTTCAAGGACTTTAATAGGCGTGCATGTTTTAGAGAATATTTTTTGTCAAGAACTTTAATAGGCGTGCATTTTTTAAAGAATATTTTTTTCAAGGAATTTAAAGAATACTTTTTCAAGGACTTTAAGAGGCGTGGATTCTCACCTGTCAACAGTCTACATTGCATATGAAAGGTCGATCGTTTTGATGTATTCTGAATGTCCTTTTCATGTTGCGGAAGATGTTAGAAGTTCGGTCCAGCCGATCTTATTGTATTACTAATTTTAAAGCTGTTATTTTTTATGGATGCTAATTCTTGTACACTTTGATATTTCTTTTAATATTAATTCCATCACTATAGTTATAGAATCCGCTTTGCTTCACTTAGAAGTTATTCACATGTTCAATCCCTTGAAATAATTAACTCCATTTTTATTGAAATAAAACCTTTTATTTGCGAATATAAATGAAACTTCATTTCAATAATCCTTTAATTGAAACAGCAGCCACTGCAGTCGGCCATGTGAAAATATAAAAAAATTATAAAAAGCATTTCAATAATGTACCTACATAAGCCACTTTCTCTCTGTGTGTTACTCATCTGGACATTTAGTTTATCTGTATTAGTGTGTAAATAAACTACTATTACATACCAACATATCTACATATGTAATTTTATGCATTTATTTAAGTAGATTTTTATAGGTGTGAGGGTTGTGTGTGCCTTGGTTCTCTATTCAGTCAGTCGGTCGGTCGGTCGGTTGGTCGCTTATACGTCTCGTTGAATGTAGGTTATAGTAAATATTTAACCGTTGTTGGTTGGTTGGCTGGTTGCCTGCGCCTGGTTGTGTTGTGTTTGGCCCGTTTGTTGGTAGTAATAATTTTTGCGGACTTGTTTAATACCAACAATTGTGGTCGTTATTTACAGAAAATATAAATGCAGGGAAACCACCCGAAAAAAGCGTTGTGGTCACTAACGCAACTCAGAGAAGTGTATGCGGGGAAATAGGCGTAAGGGTAAGCGTACAAATATAAATGTGTTGGAAATGCAGGGAATTTACAATTTGGGAAAATAGAGGAATTTAAAATAAATATTTTGAAAAAATAAATATAAAAATCAAAATAATGTAATGTATGAAAAAATCCTATAGCATTATTAATTAATATTAAAGGTTCTACATAAGTTTGTATACATTTATTTTTGGACATACATAGTTTTATTTTTAGATTGTTATTTGTAATTATTTTATCCACTTTACTTTTTTCGTAACACTTATCTGAATAGTCCAACACAAAAAGTAATCGCTTATCCTGTTGTCATCGAATTATTCAATTAGATTAATTTCCTATTTGTTTTCGGTAAATATTTGATGAGAATTAATTTCCTTTTGTATTAATTATTTAATGAATATTTGTCGATACGAATTGTTTGTAAATACAATCGAAACTCACGCGTGACTTTATTGAGTTTAGTGTGATATAATTAGTTGCTGACAGTCGACAAAGAGGAATTGGAAATCGGAAGGTCAGATGGAAATTAGGGAAAAGTGAAGCAATTCAAACGGAACAGAAAAATATCATAAGTGTTTTTCTATTTAGTCTTATTTCTATGATACCATTTTCAGAAGACTAGAGAGTCCTAGAATTAAACCAAGTGTAGATATCGTCTTTATAAATCATCACACTGTCGTGCAGTGTGCATATGTTACGAGATAGACACATGGTTGCTTTTGAGAATATGCATAGAATCACTTTCTAAGTCGATTTATGCATGTCCGTCCGTCTCTCCGGCAGTCTGTCCATTTTAAATTGTAAATAAATTGCATTTATGATCCGAATTGGATGAAATTTGTCATCTGTCACTTATTTGGCCCAAGGACGAACCCTATTGAAACTGGAGAAAATCGGTTCAGATTTAGATAAAGCTCCCATATATATTCGTCCGAATTTCTCTAAATAGTGCACCAAATCACCAATGTTTGTCCGATTAAGACAAAATTTTGCACAGCGTATTAAATTAGGTACAGATAAATATATATGAATTTGTTTTGAAATCGGTTCAGATTTATATATAACTCCCATATATACTTTCGTCCGATTTTATGTAAATGGTGCACCAGACAGTTTGTGCTATGCAACGTTTTGTTGAAATCGGTTCAGATTTATATAAAGTTCCCTATATACGTTCGTGCGATTAAGACGACATTTTGCTTTACGTATTGAATTGAATCTAGAATAATGTAGTTTAAGTTTTATAGAAATCGATTCAGATTTAGATATATGGGAAATTACAAAATTCCATAAAAAAAATTGAATTTTTTTTTTTGCGAGCATATTCATGATTTTTGGTACATAGGTTAAGGAAAATATGCTGATTCAAAATCTGTTCGCGTTCACAAATTCGGATGCTGCGCACAAAAGTTATAGCGGTTTTAAATCTTGTATTTCAAATATAAATTAAATTAACTCCTATTTGCTGTAATTCGCGAATTTCTTCACAAATGGTTAAACACATTTGTTTCTTTGCATTACTAGGCAAATCACATTGAAATACGGTTTAATAGTCGCGAAAAATAAATAAAAGTTTGAAAATATCTAGATAATACGGTTTAGATAATACGGTTTAGTCTGGATCTTCTACAACACGTGACGATTTCTTCTACAAATTCTTTTAGATGATTGTTAAATACCGGTAGATTCCTCTGTTAAGAGTTTTGACTTTAAAAATGACCAAATATATTGTATATTAAAATAACCAACATTAAAAGGCATACATTTCGCGTTTTCGTTGAAATCAGTTGATGTGCATGCGGTTTTCGTATAAACCGAATCAATGTCTTTCAATAATTATGAATTTTTCGATGTTTAATTAAGCGGTCAAAGTGTGCCGCTCGATGCACTTTACTATGCAAAAACCCTAAAAATGGCTAAAAATCACGCAACGTGCATACGATTTTTATGCGCATCCGATTTCAGTAATCTCCTATGAAAATACACAAAAGGACACCTATTTTAAAAGGATCGGTTAAGAATTGCGGATGTGCCTCCACAATCGATTTTGGATAAAGTACGCATATTATTCGCGTATAGATATATTTTTGACCTATTTTCATACAGATTCGCGAATATGGTAACACAAGAATGAATGTATGTGAAATCAATTCGAAGAAAAACGCGATTATATACGCGAATTTGTCAAAATAAGTTTTTACAGTTTTTCCCACATTCAAGGTACCTATATCCGCCGTTTTATTGGGCGGAATTGAACACGGATGGGCTCATTAGATCCGGTACGTAAAAAAACTAAAATCACGCGGCGTTCCACGGAATTTAAATGGACTTTCTTAATTTTAGACTCAAAAAATATGTTTTTTATAAAAATTTACGCAACAAATTTTCGTCTTTGGAACCCAATTGCAGAGAAGCTACGGTGAGCACATTCATGAGATATACACTAAACAAAGCAAAATCACGAGTTCTATAATCCTATAATCAGTTTAGTCCATTATCTGGATGCGCATCCTAATTATAAGAAAAATTCAAAAAACACCGAAAATCCGGCTTCAAAATGTCAGCATCCATTTAGGGTGGATGCAGTGATTATATCGAAAAATCATTCATTAGAACCATATTGTCCATGGGGTATTCTGCAACTTAGTCACTGATCACATATGCGTGCGTTGTGTAGTTTAGCCACAAATCAGGAACGAACACAAAAAAACTCGTTGGCTTCAACACATTTTCATCCATGTTTTTACATTACCACCATCACAGCTTCCACCAAACTTATTATTTATTACCACTTCATTTTATAGAAATGAATTTAAGTTATATGCAATATGTTCATATTTCGCGAGTTATAACCTTGCAAACCTCAGCTTCAAGGAATTTAAAAGATTTTTGTAATTTCCCATATATTCCATATATATTTTGGTCAGATTTTATCATAGTTTTGCTAGATTGCGTATACCAATGGCATGATTATCGGTTGATTTAAATTGGTACATATATCTATGTAGATCACATGTTTAAGTTAGTTCGATTACGTATCGATGGTCCTCTAAAAATGATATGTCTGTTCTACCGACAGGACGTTGTGCGTATGGGCATATCTTGTGTGCACCCAAAGTGGTGAAGGGTATCATATAGGCGGCCCGTCCGACATTTGAGTTTTCTCTTACTGGTCCTGTTATAACATTAGTTTTCTCCCAGGAACCCCTATTAATTTTATATATTTTGATTGTCATTCTCCTTGTGGAGGGTATAACAATTTTACTTGTTTCTGACACATCGGTTGGTTTTGAACGATCATCACGCCTATGGCAAGCATCCGCCTTTATTTCATCCATACACCATGTGAAGTTTTAACATTTGTAAATTCAGTTCTTTTTTCTTTGTTTCATCCACGTTCTGGAAAAAAGTGGAGGTAGCTCCATTGGCTACAATCACAGATATTCTGAAGTAGCGTAGTGTGCCAGCCTGAGCAAAATTCTGGACAAACATTTTACACACCTGCAGCAATCCGTGTCCAATATTAATTGAGACAGCTGTACAGCCCACTGTGGTCTGAATACTTCACTATTGTAATAGATTTTATAATTGCGGACTAAACTGAAACCACACAACTGGTTTATAATTGTATGTTATCGCAGATAGCTTTGGCTGGCGGAAATTTTGGGTTAGTTGATAGTCTGAATTGTATGTCTCTCGAACTGCATATTCAGAAGTACTTTCATCTCTGCAGTCCTTGTGACAGATAGTGTTGTCGAAAATTTCGTGGTTGATATTTGCATACAGACGACGTTTGGAAGAACAGGCATGGCATCGAGAACGACGTGAGTGGCTATTAGGTCTTTAGTCAGATACTCGTTTTCCGACTCATCCAGCTGTTTCAGCATTACCATAGGGATTCCGTTTGGTCTGAACACTTTATTTTATTTAGCGCTACGGATGACAATTACCATAAGACAATGCAAGATGTGTTGGTACCTCTTCGGTGTGCACCCTAAAAAATACATCGATCTATACCGATTTCAATGTGGTCCATTAAGAACCATGGATGTGCCAGCTCGCACTATTTTTGAGAAAAATTGGGTACATCTCTCTTTCGGCTGAAGTTTTTAAAGTTCTCTTTCCGAAAAAGATCAAAATCCGTATAAGGTCATTTATTGAAGCGGAAATGATCCACAGAAAACGAAAATAAATCCGCGATATTTTCAAAAACATTTTTGCCAAATTTCGTGTTTTTGGAGGCCAGTTCCCGCCGTTCTAGAAGATGGATTTGCACGAAGAAGATTTTATATCATCCGAAACGTAAAAAACCTTATTGATCGCGGGTACCCATATCATTCAGTTGACAGATCTAAAAATTTGGCCCGAAAAATATGTTTTTTAGAAATTTGATCTCACAAAATTTCCACTTTCGGGTGAGTATTACTCTGAGGCTCTGCATAATACATACACAAATATATATCAAATTACTCAGATTCGCGAATACAATAATCTTATAATCGATTTTTAGAAATTCCTGTTTGCGCATTAAAACTAGAAGTAAAATTCAAAAAACTGTCAAAATCGAGCTTCAAAATGTCAGCATCATTTAAATGTAGATGCAGTTAAAATTTTGAAATATGATACATAAGGGGCGTATTCCCTATTTTTTGGCTTCTAGTTTTATTTTGACACGAAGACCGTGCAATGAGTGGCTTAGTCACAAATCGATAGAGAACATAAAAAACTGGTTTCCCTCAACCTGTTTTTACACATTTGTTTACATTAAAGTGGACACAGCTTCCACCAAAATAAAGTTTGGAGGTCAATATCATGAACAGTTTGCAACGACAGATCAATTAACCCAAAACTATTCACTTTTTTCATATACTTAAGTAGTTCCCGAGTTATAAAGGGGTGAACCTCCGCTTCAGCTATGTTAAAAAATTGGCAATATTGCCCATATCTGGAACCTGTAATTTTCATTATCAGCATTTTCCAAGACATTAAATGAAAACTTCACATAAACCACTAAGTGACTGTATCTCATTCAATTTGTTCTTGTTCATTGGTGTACATAATATTTGCCATTCTTATCAAATGCGGTGTTTGGTTAATGTCACATAAGATTATCGGCATGTCCTTAACAGGACATTAAAAACTGCACTTATCTCACTCTGTACCACATGCCATGCCACTGTTACCTACTCATCTTGGACAGTCTTTAATTTAAGTTTGAACAAATTTCCACTACATATATTGTTCTGGCTTGGCGTGGCGTGGCTTGTTCTTTGATATTAGCGGTGTTCAGCGTTGTTTTTCGCTTCGCTCTTTCTCTTTTCTATTTTTCATTGATGCTCATTTTCTATTTGCTATTTAATAGGTTGGAAAAATAATTGAACCATTATCAATATACGATAGCATGGACGAACGCTATGACGATACTAGAGAGAAGGACAATGGATTTTTTTTTTCCATCCAGCCATCCGCTAAATGGTCATCTCTTGTTTTCAATGTTTCTAAAACGTAACGTCAAATCAGGCAACAGCCAACGTTTTTCCTTTTGTGTGTTAGCCCACTATAATTTTAAAACACACACACGTACATGTATTCGGAGGAGCAATGTTCGCGCCCTTGTCTCTCGTTGAACGTGTAAAAGCGTATCAATGGAAAATATTAAATCGACATGTTTTCTTTTCGTTTGTACGTATGTATGTGTGCGGTTCGGGGGTGTGGTAGTGTGAATCACTGTTTGCAAATGTATGTTGGCCTGTTATCCTTATTTGAACGGAAATACTTGGAAAAAAATACCACATCGACATCGATAGATAGACTGAGTTGACTACATACAAGCAAACCAAAGCCATGAACATCAATTTATGTTAAGACTATTGGACAATGCCATCGATGCGACAACCGACCATTTCCACCTTCGTGTTCAGAATTTGTTGGCTGCCTGGTCACTATCGCAGTGGCTGTTACGAACGACACTTTGAAATGCAATGATTCTCTACACCCTCCCTCCGTCCCTCTCTCTTTTTCACCTATCATTCCCACATAGATTTGCTGTCGGCATACTTAAGAGGTCATTACTACACCCAGCTTGGTTATCTTTATTTCCCTCCACCCCCCATTTTGACGTGCATTGTTCTAAACGGAATTTCCAGTTTAATGTTATACAGGAAAGCAATAGCAGTGAATATGTCGTCATTGCAAAATACTTTTGAGGTAATTTCTTGTGTTAGCCTTCTCTTGTCGAGTTTCGGTTTTTCTGTTTGTCTCGAACAAATTCAATTTTCTTTAGTTAGACTTGTTCGATATTTCAATTAAAAGAAAAGGATCGATAGAAAATTTTCTGAATGACTTGGTTTTTAGGTTACATTCTGTTTGTTCAACCAATCACGAAAATACTAGGCATTCCGTTTTCTATTCGTTATAAAAAATAATTGTGAAATTATTAAAACAAATGAAGAACGAAATTAATATTCGAATTGAATTGGATATTTTTTAATTAATATTTGTCATGACAATATTTGCAGTAGCAGAGACTCGACAATTTAATTAAATCAATTGTCGTAGAATTCGATTATTTGAAGATCGTAGAGATATCATGTTATAGAGAATTGAGTTGGTATTTGGGAAGAAGTTATATAGGTTTTGGTAAGAGGCTGTTTATAAATTTTTTTTTATAATGCCAGTACTTGTATGGACATACATCGAAGTAGTTTCTCTTGCATTATTCCTGCAAGTCTGGATCTTGATTAAAATTAGAAACAGGTATTAGCTTTGTCAGTTTATAAGTTTTTCAATATCGTTTTTATACCCTTCACCACACTGTGGTACAGGGTATTATGTCTTTGTGCAAATGGCAAAAAGAAACAAGATAGATACATGATTCCTTTTGAGAATATCCATAGCATCACTTTCTGAGTCCATTTATGGATGTCCGTCCATCCGTCTGTAGATGTTAAATTGTAAACAAAGTACAGGTCGCATTTATGATCCGATTTGAATGAAATTTGGCACAAGTCACTTATTTGGCCCAAGGACAAACCCTATTGAAATTGGGAAAAATCGGTTCAGATTTAGTTATAGCTCGCATATATATTTTCGTCCGATTTAAGGTAAATGGGGCACCAACGTCCCTCCATATCATTCGATTTGCACGAAATTTCGCATAGCATACTGAACTAAGTCTAGAACGATGTGTGTTAAATTTCGAAAAAATCGGTTCAGATTTAGATAGAGCTCCCATATATAGCTTCATCCGATTTAAGGTAAATGGTGCACCAAAGTCCCCATATATTATTCGATTTGCACGAAATTTGGCATAGAGTACTGAATTAGGTCCAGAATGATGTGTGCCAAGTTTCTAGAAAATCGGTTTAGATTTAGATATAGCTCCCATGTATATTTTCGTCCGATTTAAGGTAAATGGGGCACCAAAGCCCCTATATATCTTTCGATTTGCACGAAATTTGGCATAAAGTACTGAATTAGGTCAAGAATGACGTGTGCCAAGTTTCGAGAAAATCGGGTCAGATTTATATATAGCTCCAATATATATTTTCGTTCGATTTTAGGTAAATGGGTCTCCAAAGTCCCTATATATCTTTAGATTTGTGCGATATTAGGTATAGGGTACTGGATTGTGAAAATCGGTTCAGATTTAGATAAAGCAATATATATTTTCGTCCGATGTGCGCTAATGAACCAAAGTTTGGCCGACCCGCACACAATTTTGGACAAAGTACTGAAGTTACTATAACCATTCGTGTGTCAAGTTTTCTTGAAATTGGCAAAACGTACTGAAGATCGCAATTTTATGTTTGTTCAATTTCATGTCAATTTTCCTCTGATAAGGCGACATCTGTAATGATACATATGTAGAATATCCCCAAAGTGGTGAAGGATATCATATAGTCGGCCCAGTCCGACTTTACTACTTTCCTTACGGCTCTAATAAATTGTAGCGAAGAATCATCTTCGTTTCATAGAGTTTTGAGAACAGGTGCGCAAACACAGCTTTAATATCCCAATTTTATTAGAAAAACTCCATCATTCGTGTATATCAAATTTGACATTCCGTCTGCAGCAGAAAATTTATAATGTAGGTGCAATTTTGGAACATTTATTTTATTTTTTAGACAAAGACACTTCGATAGTCCAAACTTTTCCAGCACAGTGACAGTAATTTAGCATTACATAGAAATATTTTGAAGGCATGTTTCAAACCAGGGTACGAAGAATGATTAAAATACGCTCTTTCTCACTAATGCTAACGGAATTCGATCTAATTACCTACCTCATATTTGGTATTTTTAAATTCCAAAATACAAATTGTATGTAATGTGGCATTGTAGGTTCTTGATTGTCAATATAGGCACAAATTCTGACATATTCTCCATATAAAGGTCCGGTCCCATTTTTTGTATGCTAAAGGTCATATCACATTTTTCTAATATGAGTGTCATGATTTGGTATTTCGAGTAACCAGTAAGAAAATCAGTGACGATGGATGGGGCCGGCTTTTGTAACGCCCAAAAGTCATTGATTGGGCCCGAACTGCTTATTTTCATTCATATTAATTTAAAATCTGAGGTTTCAACGTATTTAATTTAAAAATAAGGGTCAAACGGTACCCTATTGGTCGTACAATAAACTAATCTGAAATTACACTAAGGATAACCCCTCGGCTACCAGTGAAGTAGCTGCGAATGGGTTTGAAATACGAACCCTCGCCAAAAGTGTAATTAGCTGTGAAGAAGTCGCTGTATAGTCGAGTGGTGTTGGTAGACGAGCCCTCGGCTACCAGTGAAGTAGTTGCTGTCGAGTGGGTTTAAAAAACGAGCCCTTGGGTTCAAATTTCTGTGCGCCATCACCATTCTTCGGGTTGCCACTGAGCCATGTTGCCCCCATCCTATGTTAACGCTCATCGGGTTGCTGATGTGCCAAGCTGACGCCAAACTGTGTGCCATCAACGTTCTTTGAACTGGCTCCAACCTATGTTCAATAAATGTTGAGCCGTAGCTATAATTGAAATACCTCGGTTAACAGTTCTAACTTAGACATCACTCCTATACACCAGCTTCAACAAATCTAAAAAAACTGTATTCTGGGGTCAATTTGGATAATTCTCCGCCAAATCCATTTCAATGCAATGGGAAGAATTTTGTACCATTCCGAAAAACCATGGGATTTTTATACCCCATTTTATATGGGAGCTACAGGGTGGCCCAAAAAGGACTGAAGGATTCTTGCAAACAAAAATTGGCTCTTTCAACCGCAATTTCCATTACTGCCCGTAGAGTTTCTGGTTCCAAGTTGCTTATTTCTGGTTGAATGTTGTGCTTAAGCTCTTGAATTGTTTGAGCTGTATTGATAAGCACAACTCCCTTCAAATATCCCCACAAAAAAGTCTGGGGCGGTCAAATCTGGTGAACGTGGAGGCCAAGCCAACTCACAATTTCTGGAAATTATTTGAGTAGCATATTGCAGGCGTCCCTAGTGGTCTTGGGGGAGCAGTTGCTGTGCCATTTGAATTTTATAGCGAAACATTTTAAAATTCCGCTTCAAAATTCTTTGCCGGAATATTCTGGATTCCCAATAGAGTACAACGACGACGAGTAGAGACAGATGGATCTTGGTTTATACTCTGTCGTACAGCCTCCACAACTGTTTCATTGTGCACAGATCGACGTCTTCCTCTTCCTGGAAAATCTAACACTCTTCCACTGACCTTCTAGAAGAATAAAAAAATCAATGATTTTGAAGCGCTTCTGCACATCATATGTAGTCGTGATTTATCTCCAAAAACCAGTAAATAACATGCAAAAAAACAAAAAAAAGAAAAAATATTAAAAACAAAAAAGATAAAAACATTTTTAATACTTCAGTCTTTTTTAGGGTCACCCTGTATATTTAAATCTGAACCTATTTCAATCAAACTTGACGTATGTCAATCTGTACTTAATTTAGTACTCTGTGCAAAATTTTAGGACAAATTGTGGATGTTTGGTGCACTATTTACAAAAACTCGGACGAGAATATAGATTTAAACCCTACCTTAATATGAACCGATTTTCTCCAATTTCAATAGGGCTTGTCTTTGGGCCAAATAAGCGAGCTATGCCAAATTTAATCTCATTCCGATCATAACATGCATCTAATCTAATCAGAAAGTGATTAAATAAATATTCTCAAAAGGAACCATATCTGCTTCTTTTTGAATGCCTCTGATAGATATTAGTGTCCCGATTCTGCGTATTTTGAATTAGATTCTTATGTTGTACGCTTTGGAAAGTTCGACCGGACCTAAATTTTCGCCGTTCCAACTTATTCCAATAATATACAAAAAAAAAGCGTGACCAATGTCTGGAGGACATAGTACGAAGTCTTGATCCTTTCGATGAAATCTTCACATTGAGGTAAACGTGCC
This sequence comes from Musca vetustissima, assembly GCF_032173495.1. Lineage (NCBI taxonomy): Eukaryota > Metazoa > Arthropoda > Insecta > Diptera > Muscidae > Musca > Musca vetustissima. Next base: position 3,765 of record NW_026881619.1, on the reverse strand, counting down.
CTTTAAACACCGGTTAGAGGTCAAAGCAAATTATCTCGAATTCCAAAAACGTTGAGAGGTCAAGAGCTACAGGTTTTGCAGAATTCACATCCAGAATGAAGTAAAATATCGCAAAGGGGAACTGATTAAAATGTTCGCATGTAAAAAAATAGCGTTGTACAGCCCTGTACTGTATTATAGATGCAACCTTAGGCATTTCTTCCAAGGTTGTATATTCTGTATAAACGGTTCTGTAAAAACGGTTTACGATCGCATTAGTTCAAAAGACATTTATGAGATCGTCGCAGGTGTCGAATTATAGATCAACACACCGCTCTATTGCCAACCCGAAGAAGGTAAGTCAAATCCAAGACAAACAGGATAAAACTGATCTTTCAAAAAAAAAAAAAAAAAATGGTCAAGTGGTGTGTGTTGCTGTTGAAAAATGATGAGTTGTACAACACAATTTATTTACCAGAAGACTTTTGAGAACGAACACGAAAAGACGTGTCATTGTGCACCATGACAATGCGAACTCTCACACCGATGTTGTTGTTTTTTACAAGTTAAAAACGGAGTATACTTAAAAAGAAACTATAAAAAACATGTTTGATACTAAATATTTAGATTTTTGTACTGCAACATAATGTGGCGCAAAACACTTCAGCTAGTCAAACGTTTAATATATTGACTTCAAAAATTTGGGGTGACATTCTACAAATCTGTATGTTTTCCAGAACAATGTGGTGGATTTACTATATGACCTATATATGTCTGTTGGATCATTGAATAAATGAAATCCCCTTTCCGTAAAAGTCGAATGATTTTCAAAAATATACCTTATATCTCCATAAATAACAGTAACAAAAGGAAGAGCATTATTTTCACATGTCTCCAAAACCAGCACGATTCATTAAAATAGAAAATAAACAGATCTATAGTTTTTATTACCGTTGAAATCGGCGACAAAAAACTTTTCAATTGGTTCAAATGGGTTTGGCTTGATTTAACTGAGGACCAATATTACCGACATTGTCAAAGAAATTCAATACTGCAGTTTTATCTACCACCATAAGAGGATTGTTTAATAATTTTTTGCTGGTTTATCAAACAATCCCTCTGAAGCAGCCCCCACCCTGAACATTCAAAGCAGAAAAATATAACCAACCCAAATATTTTATACCCGCAAACAAAATAACTTAAATTCCTTTTCGCCATCACCATAACCTCAATTGCAATAAATGAAGATGTTAGGAAAAAGGGTTGCATATTTCTAGTTGAGACTACCAAAAGACATAATTTAGTATGAAGGACTAACAATTGTGGTTATCTACCGCATATTTAGAAAAATATTCTTGTCTTCTTCTTCGGGCAACATACTTCAAAAGTCCTTTAAGTTTATAGAAGTAATTTAGGAGGTTAACCTTTTTTCTTTTTTCGTTGTTGTTTTGGCGAAACACCAAAGTAAGACTAAAGTGGTCGAATAAAATATCTCAATAATTTTTGTGGTTCTACTACAGGCAAGTGGTTGATGTTTTAATCCTTCTCTTGTTCTTTTTTTGTTTTTATCTTCCGAAAAATGTAAAAAAAAGATGTACAGAAAAATTACAATTTAACTTGTTTTATCCGCAAAAATTACTTGAAATTCCCACGCATTTCGAATTTATTGCAAAAAAATGTTAAGCACTTTTGATATCACATTATCCACTCATTACTGGGATATTTTTGTTTTGTTTTTTTTTTTCTTTGTATTTTTATATTCTATACTTTGATTTAGAATAAATTTAAAGATGTTCACTTAATGCTAACATAAGCATGTAATAAAAGTTTTTATTGCTCCTCGCATAAACAAAATTCTTTAAGTTTTCTTTTCAATTTTGTTGTTCGTTTTCCATAATAGTTAAATCTATTCAGAATTTTTTTGTTATTGTTATTATATTTATTACATATACAGAGCTTTACTGTTATTATAATCATTTTCTTATTGCTGGCCAGAGTTTAATGATAGTGATTTAGTTTTCTGCCATAGATGCCGTTTATAAAGACAGTGGTTAAAAGACAAGAATAGGAACAACTTAAAAAAAATATTATAACATCGTTGTTATTATTTTATTAATTAAAACCAGTAAGGAAGGTAGTAAAGTCGGACGGGGCCGACTATATGATACACTTCACCACTATGGGTATATTAAACAGGACTATTAAAATGAAATTGGATGAAATAAAATATGTGATATTTATCTAAATGTGAATCGACTTAGATCTATCCATAAACAAGTCATTCGATTGTTACAATGGGACAAAAGTATGCAAATCGACTTCAAACAAATATCAATAGGTCATCAAGCGGTCTGTACTTCTAGAAAATGCAACTAAGTAATTTGTACGTTGTGCAAAATTTGATGTCAATCTGACTAACATGAGGAGTCTGATGTTCAATTTACCTAAAATATATCGACGCCTCCGAACCATAGTATGCTAACTCTGAAAAGTGAGTTTTTCAGTAGAAGCTCTCAAAGTATGGAAGTTTCATATATCTTACGGGACATGCTAAGTACATTTTTGCTTATAACTTTGGTTTGGATTGGCCAATGATTACCAAAATTTCAGAGAATATAAATTAAGGACCGTAGTATCTAAAAACGTAAAGAACTTTAAAACATGCTAATTCCACTTAGCATACTGTGGTTCGGAGGCGTCGATATATGGAAGTTATATCGTAATATGAACCGATTTCAACGAAACTTGTCACAGGTTAGGTAATACAAATTTTAGTACGTTTCGTTCCTATCAGCCATATATTGGATCCTTGGTGCGTCAATTATTTAAGATCAATTTATAATATAACGAAGCTATATCTAAATCTCAACCGATTTTCACGAAACTTCGCGCACATCAGTCTGGACTAAATTCAGTACACTATGCCAAATTCCGTGCAAATCGAAGGATATATAGGGACTTTGGTGCACCATTTACATGAAATCGGTCGACACTATATATGGGAGCTATATCTAAATCTGGACCGATTTTCACGAAACTTGGTACACATCCGTCTGGACTAAATTCGGTACGCTATGCCAAATTTCATGCAAATCGAAGGATATATAGGGACTTTGGTGCACCATTTACATGAAATCGGACGAAACTATATATGTGAGCTATATCTAAATCTGGACCGATTTTCTCGAAACTTGGCAGACATTACTCTAGGCTCAATTCAGTGCGTTATGCCAAATTTCGTGCAAATCGAAAGATATAGAGGGACTTTGGTGCACCATTTACCTGAAATCGGACGAAACTATATATGGGAGCTATATTTTAATGTGGACCGATTTTCTCGAAACTTGGCAGACATCACTCTACGCTCATTTCAGTACGTTATGTCAAATTTGGTGCAAATCGAAAAATATATATGGATTTTGGTGCACCATTTCCATGAAATCGGACGAAAATATATATGGAGCTATATCTAAATCTGAACCGATTTTTCCCAAATTCAATAGGGTTTGTCCTTGGGCCAAATGAATGAGCTGTGCCAAATTTCATCCAATTCGAATAATAAATGCGGCCTGTACATTGTTTACAATTTAACATGGACAGACGGACGGACAGACGGACATGCGTAAATCGACTTAGAAAGTGATTCTTTGCATATTCTCAAAAGGAACCATGGGTCTATCTCGATTTCTTATGCCTGTTACAAACATATGCACAAAGACATAATACCCTGTACCACAGTGTGGTGAAGGGTATAAAAACTATTCTTTAAAAATCCACCCCTCCTGT